>NC_133213.1:2823192-2900692 GCF_958299795.1 Porites lutea
AAGGCAGGTCTGAGAATATCTCCACAATGGATGAGGCATTTAAATATTTACCTTCAGTGAAACTCCCTCGCATTGCTTTTCAGTTAAAGGAATAAGTTTCCATTCTCCTCCACGATCATAGCTTATCAACGAAGTAACAGAGTTATCTGCAGTTTGGGAAAAGAATACCACATAAAAACACAGCTGTAAATTTCACCACAAAATTGACGCCTTGTTTTTAGATGATGAAATTTGTGTGACAAAACAAGTATGCAGGTAAATCCATGGGAATTTATGCTCGCCTTATTCCACCTTTTAATGCCAGTTTATACAGCATTGATTTGATTTTTTCTCTCAATTTATGGAGCAATGCTGATTTTCATTCTCTATACTAGTACTTGAAAATTTTCTGCAATTTGATTGGCTTAGAGCAGTGGTGTTTCAGCTTAATTTTAAATACCTACATGTGAAAATTACAAACCTTTCGCGGGCAGTAGTATAAACAAATAATAGCATGATTTGTATGTGATATTTGGCAGAAATACCACTCATGATATTTCAAAATTGTCTCCAATTTCACTCGCCTTTACGTATACCAATTTCGAAATATCACTCGTCGTATTTATGCCAAATATCACTACAACTCATGCTATTACCTATACCAATCGCACTTCACAACAACTGGGCGAAACGATCACTACAATATGTAATGCCACGCAAATTAGAGAACCTTGGGAACGAGGTTGAGCCTTTCACTGCAAAGATGGATAGTTTGACTTTTATGCCAAATAGTTAACAATTATTCCTCGAGGCCGAATGGGCTATTGACTCAGAGGCCACGAGGGCGAGAGGAATAATTGTTTTAGTAAAATCCAACTAGTTGGTCAAAAAATTAATATCGAAGAAAACTTTAACTAGTTAAAGCTAGACATTAATTTTTTTTGCCGCCAAAAAGCCGGCGCTTTTCGCTACTAGTGGACAATAATATATAGCCAATCAGAAAACAGCATTGTTAATAGACCACTAGCTGGATTTTACTAATAGCCGTTAGCCTGTGTCGCAGACATAAACAAACTCCAGTTAGTAACGTCTGCGAAGCAGCGACGATATTCTTGTTCAAGACCGTCAACGGACTCAACGATCTACCGGAAGTGAGTTTCGAATTTCCTCTCAACCTGATTGGCAAATCAACAATGGCATTTTTAACAGGCCAATCATGGCGCGTATTCAAATCCTGGTACACAGGTGGGAACCCAGAACATGGATTTTGGCGCTGTTTCCCGCGGCAGACGGACTTAACCTGAGTTTAGTTTCGTCTGTGTTGCAGGCTAGGTAGCCGTGGGATAAATAAAAAACAGGGTAGCTGAGGAAGAGACAGAAGGGACTGCAATAACGATGAGACAGCATGAATGGGGTGTTCTTAGCCTCACGTAAGAGATATCTACAAGTAGACTAGGACACAGGAATGTATGGCATACTTACCGCTATTCATGCGGCTGGTGAGGTAAGTCCCTTTCATTGACTCAACTTTGAAAAAATCATTCACTTCACCATAGTTTGTGTACTGTTTACCGAAAAATAAAAACAACGACATTAACAGCGGCAGCATTTTCATTTGAGATGAACAAGATGACTGCAGTCCCGTGATAGCCCAATGTACAGTGTAACAATATCCTCATAAAATTAATGATATTCCACAAAGTAAAAATATTTATCTGACAGGACTTCGATAAATCCATTAGCAGAGTTACTAATTACAGTACAGGCTATGGGCATTGCAGCATTTACATGCGTGTAAATTGCGTGCAATATGGTGGATATACACGCAAAAACACGCGTGTAAAATTTTACACGAACAATTACACGCAATTTAAAATTTGCACTCAGTTTGCAAAATTTTGCGTGTATTTTTTTACACGCGTGTAATGCTACAATACCCTTGGCCTGTACTGTAGCTCACTAAACCGTATTGTTTTGGATGCTGACTTGCTGCTCTTGTCTTGGCATTGTTGGGTAAGCTCAAATATATTACAAGATTTCTTTTCTAGAGCGATTAAGGGAATATTTTCAATGGCTCAAAGAAAAAAAAACCGTAGCGAATTTGTTGAGAACTAGAACGTAGCGAGTTCGCCAAGTAGCGAAATCGGTTGTTACCTTCAGAATACTACTGTGAGCAGTCCTTGATTTTTCTTCTGAGTCAAAGTAAATTAAGAGCACATGTGAGGGGTGAGGGCATAGTCGCGACGAAAGAGGGCAGAAGCATTTATTTTCATAATTTTACTTTTTCACATGCAACGTGTTACTCTAAGGAAAAGAGTACAACTGCTTGTGGTCTACCTCCACAAAAAACGCATCAAACTCACCACGTGGTCTCTAAGAGATTCACTAAAAACGATCCCGTCAGCATCAGAAGTGTACAACACTCCTTTTCCAGTGTCTGAAATAAAGCAAACACGATATGGTTGAACCGTTTTACACCGGTCACTTCAAAAACTTTAACACCTTGAATATTCAAGATTTTGCTGGCACGATACTAAAAATTCAACTTCTTAAATGCTAGATTCTGAAAATTCAGGATCTTGCTGGTAAATTATTGATTCAGATGGCGAAAAGTATGGTACCTTTTCAATTTGAACCCTGCAGTGTATTAACAAACTTAAGTCAAAGTACACAAATTACCTCCTGGGTCATCCACATGAAGAAAGATCATCCCCTCAGACATGTCCAGGATGGAGTAAAACTAGCATAGAAATACAAAGTTCACTACTTTCCCATTCCCATAATACACCTTGTTTACCCCCCATCGCCCCCCCCCCCTCCCCCCCGCAAAAAAAAAAAAGGTTTTGCATAGGCATTGTTTCCAATTCTCTTGGGATTTACAATCCTTCCAAGAAAACTTGAAAACACCACTTATGCAATTTTTTCTTTTTGGAGGGGGGCGGGGGGGTGGTAAACAAGAAGTATTTTGGCTAACGTGAAAGTATTAAATGCCTGTATGACGGTGTATACTGGGACTGTCTAGTGACTGTATTTCAAAACTAGAGTCTGTATAGAGCACAAAAATTTATTTTATACAACAGATTCATACATCAAGACAAGGCTTTGTCTGGATACACTGTTTATTCATAATGTACAATGTAGAAGACTACATGTAATCACAATAACCATATTAGTAAATTCTGTTAACTCAACATTTCAGTGTCTTAGGGACTTTAGATTGTAGGAAAGATTGTAAGAAAAACACGAGCAGAAAAGTATTTATAAGCACACTTCAAGACCACAATGCTTACTTAGAAAAGTAAACAAAGAAACTTCAAGCCCCTCCTCTGTCTCCCTATGGTAACTAAGTGTAACTATAATTATGTAAAATATCCAAAAAAATATGTGTCCAGTTTTTATGTCTGAAATCCAAATGTCATTTGGAGAAAAATGGCATGAGTCAGAAGCTTGTTAAGTTAAACTGCTACCAGGTATTGAGCTGCATCCAGTCATTGTCTAGTGGGAACTAGGGAGCTAAAGCAATATTGATGGCGACAGCAATGAGAACGTCAAGAAAACAACACGTTGAGATTGGCAAAACAACAACTTTGCACATGCATAATGCTTTTTTATACATTATTTTCTTTGCCATCACTCCAAGACTACAAAGTGAAACTTGTTAATTTTTTTTCACATTTTATGGAAGACATAACCACAAGACAGTGATTTTCTTTTTCTTTTTGTGAACTCAATTCAATACAGTCCTTTAGAATTCAACTCCTGAAAAAATCGTCAACATTTGCCAAATTAAAAGAGTTGGAATAAGAGCGATGAAGTTTGAAACAGTGCGAAACACTTTTTGGGTGACGTTATCTCTGCCATTGCCATCGTTGCTTAAACTCCCCACTGAATCATGGTTTGAATTCAAATGGTTGTCAGGTCTGAACATTGTTTCCATATCACACGAACACATGGACAGCTGCTGTAAAACTTACCCTCTCAGGTGTGATGGTCGGCACTTGAACAGGATTCCAAGAATCCCCACCATCCTTAGACACGTGCATTATGCGTGTATTGTTATTCTAACAGAAAAAACAACATATGTACAGCAGATCCATAAAACAATTTAGTAATGAGAGTTTGCAGATGACGCAAAAATAATTAGCACAACAGGTGACAAAAATAAAACAAAAGAGGCTACATTGTATATGTAAAAACAAAAATAGTGACAATTATCTCAATAATGTCAATGATGATAATGATGAGATGATAATCAAGATGATGATGATGACGACGATGGCAATGATGATGACAACGACGACAACGACAACGATGATGATGATGATGATGGCAATGATAATGATGATAATGATGATGATGATGACCACGACAAGGACGACGACGATGATGATAATGATGATGATGGCAGTGATGATGACGATGATGATGAAGACGACAACAACGACAACGATGATGATGATGATGATGGCAATGATAATGATGATAATGATGATGATGATGACCACGACGAGAACGACGACGATGATGATAATGATGATGATGGCAGTGATGATGACGATGATGATGAAGACGACGACAACGACAACGATGATGATGATGATGATGGCAATGATAATGATGATAACGATGATGATGATGACCACGACGAGAACGACGATGACGATGATAATGATGATGATGGCAGTGATGATGACGATGATGATGAAGACGACGACAACGACAGCGATGATGATGATGATGATGATGATGATGATGATGATGATGATGATGATGACGTTTATGGCAGCAATGGTGATTACTAGACTGTGATGATGATGGTGTAAGGTCACTCACAATAATAATAGTGAAGGCGATGGGAACCCTGATGATGACAGTGATGTCGGAAAAAGTGAAGACAACTCTGTTTCAACAATAATACATTGACACAGAAAGTGTTACAAAGTAATTGAGTCCTAAACTAAGTGTAGTACAATTTAGTCACCTTGTTATGGTTAATGGATACATATAGGAATGGTCCCTGAAGCCCAAAGCTAAAAACATGCTGAACATGAATAGCTGAAAAAGTGTAAGACCATAATTATTCATCAGTATTCTTTGTAGTGTTATACAGAATTTGTTTACAAAAATGTAATGTATGTAATTTTATTAAATATTGTCATTTGTGCAATGCTTTGATACAGGATAGGAGTTGTTTGTGTGGTTGATAAATCGAAACTTGACTGAAATACAATATGCTAGAAAAACACACTCTTTTGAGTACACCCAACTTGGTCCCCAGAATCCATGAAATTGCATTTTCCAACATTTTCTGGAGATTCATGCCCCCAGACCCCTTCTAGATGAAGGCAACTAAAAGCCCCTTGTCGATACAGTTGGTTACTCTATTCAAACCTGCTGGCTACTTCAACTTGTATAGGTAATAGCATGTTGTAGTCATATTTGGCATAAATACCACAAGTAATATTTCAAAATTGTTATACCTAATTTCACAAGCCATTAGGTGAGTGAAATTTGAGACAATTTTGAAATATCACTTGTGGTATTTACGCCACATATCACGTACAAATCCTGCTATTATTTGTTTATACTACTACCCGCAAAAGGTTTGTAATTTTCACATGTAGGCATTTCAAATAAAGCTGAAAAACCACTGCTCTAAGCCAATCAAATTGCAAAAATTTCTCATGTCGTAGTATAAAATTAATATTGAAACCCCTCACCAGATGTTGACTTACATTCAAACTTTTCTCCCAGGTCCCTTGATCTCATCAAGTCAGCCTCTCCCATCAGGAAGCCTTGAGGACCTGTGAAACATTTCAATATTATTATTTTTATCAACATTTAGGTAGTCAATGTGTTCGAAGCGGACAGACTATGGATAATTACTCCTTCTAAATGCAAGTTACAACTTTTCACCAGTAAAACTGTAGGATATCTAAACTGCATGCATGAAATTACACATGTCAACTGGTTGTCAAGTACAAGTTCAGTGATTTTGTTACAAATAGTTATGATGTGTCCTGGGACTCATCCCGTGAGTAATCATGAGTCCCTGTACACAACCAAAGACTCCCAGTTAACCCTTTAAGTCCCAATAGTGACCAACATCAATTTTCTCCTAATAATATCCATACAATGTTAAGAAGTAAGGTTATGAGAATTAACAAAATGATTGCATAAGAGAAAATGCTTTGATCTTTATCAAATTCTCTCAACGTATTCTTTAAGGAAATGTATAGAGATCAGTTTGGAGAATTTGTATGTGGATATTGGGGCTTAAAGGGTTAAAAAAAATCAAGGAGTCCCAAATTGAAAATGCTGGGGCCTTTATGTAACCAGATAGTTAATCTGGAGACAGATGCCAAAACTCTTTATTACAGTTTACTAAAATTGAAATAGAGTCCTTCTATATATTTAAAGCAAAAAAAATAGACTAAAATAATTAAAATGCATCTTTAAACAACAGCCACAGAAATCACACGAAAACAGGATATTCTACCACAAAATCTTCAAATCGATCGATCGTTTTTTGTGCCCTACGGGACACATGCCATGAATTATTTTGCATCTTTGAGGATTTTTGTACATTAGGGATGCAGGACGCAGAGGTAACAGAATCACTTCAAGTTACTAAAAATCAGGACAGTGAAAGCAATACAAAATAAAACCAAAGTAATACATAAAAGGTAAAGTCAGGTATAAAATGTTGGAGGTCAAATTTTATTCAGGTTACTATTGTTTTTACCTACAAACCTGGTCAAACCATCTTGGGACACTTGTGGGTATTTAGGCCAGAAGTGGCACTTTGCTAAATTAACTTGTACTCTACTTCTTACAAAAGCTTGGAAATGTTGTCTTAAGAGCCTATACTTCTGCTGTCCCCTTCTCTCCTAAACAATGTTGATTGTTTTGAAAAAAGACTGGATTGCATAACGTCAACACTACAAAGACAAAAATATCATCATGGCAGTTTAAACTCACTGGCAGCCACTGTCATAAGAATTGTCTTCTCTTCTTTGTCATCCTTTTTGTCTGTTCTGGCACCCCTGCAAAGAAAAAAAACTCACACATGAAAACAGGAAGGGATCACTTTCAACAGTCTGGTAGACTCACCATTTCACCTTCCATTTTAAATAGATAACTGAATCTAGCCTGGGTGGCAGATGTTTAAAGGCGAAGATGGTGGAATTTGGGCATGGGAGAGTGCGAGCAGTATGCCTCCTCGTGTCCCTCTTGTGCTCTTGTGCTAGAATTCCCTTATCCCCTTTATCTTTTTAAATTCTCCTTCAGTGATTTTCAGAATCAAATTTTCATGAATGGATTGCAGCTTAAACTGAAGTTACATAAATTATGGAGAACTGCACAGGGACAAGATTAGCAATGATTTTTAATTTACACCTTGTTTTTCTAAAGATAATGTGACTGTGATAATGTGGCTAGAACGCGTCGTTACTCCGCTGATAATTACTTTTGAGTTAGCTAATTAAACAGTCTTGCAACTGCCACTTTAGTTGGAGACAAGGTCAAGGTCCATCTAGGACGGTAAATCAAGGCGCTCTGTGCCAAAGGTTTTTCTCGCAGCTTCGCTGTTTGTGTCTTCGGCCTTTGGCCGAACACATGTCGGCCTGTGGCCGACAAAACAAAGCTCCCCGTCGCACATGAGAAAAAAACCTCTGGTACCCAGGGTACTTAAAAATTTACCACACATTAAAAATATTTGCTCTCATACCAAATTTTACATCTGAAATTATGTCATTTTCTTACAACATGCACCAGCGCCTACTATAACACAAACATTAATAATAATATTTGCTTTCATCAGAACGCATCCTAATCTTGGTTTTCCAAAGCCACAAATTTTCAAGGTGTTGCAGGCAACTGCTGATTAGGGGCGTCTTGGCCAGGAAACTGGACTCCTCGACTGGATTTCGTTTCCATGAGTGATGAATGCGGATCCTTTAATAATCAATGATTATCTCTAGTATTACAATGTAATACCAACTTTAATATATATTACACCATAATTAATATTATATTATTTTATTACACTATAGCTGTTACGTGTTTTAATAACATCACTGTCATTTCTCACCATTTAACATCTCTAACATAAGTCTGCAAAAATGTCCACGTTTTTCCAAAGTCTTTTGATAAAAATACCTACAAGGACAAGTATCATCTCATCACCATTCATGCCAGAAATGCAATTCTTATAAATAGTAGTTAATTGAAAACATATTGATATACCCATTGAAATGAAGCATGTTTCAAGTCCAAGCATTTTAGATGCCATGGAAAACAATTTTCCGGATGCTTGCCCACAGATTATAGGAAAATTAACATCTGTTAAAAATTTTTGGTTCCGTCAAAAAAAAGGTATTTTTCACAGAAACCCACCTCTTAAATGGTTTCAATTTTTCTAATTCAGAGTCCTGTATTTTTTTTCTTGGCACTGCAAGCCATAACCCAGTAACAGTCAAATGCAATGCACTGCACTGCCTTGACTCAACCAACTGGGAAATTTAGTAAAGATCTACAGTACAGGCCACGGGTATTGCAGCATTTACAGGAGTCTAAATAGCAAGCAATATGGTGGATTTACATGAAAAATACATGCAAAAAACACGTATAAAATTTTACACAAACAAAAATTTTCCACTTCCTTTCCAAAAATTTGCGTTTATCTTATGTATTTTTGTGTGTATTTTTTAAATGCGTGTTTCACGCCTGTATAATTTTCTCATGTAATTTGTGTGCAATGTGGTGGATTGACACCCAAGAAAGACGTGTGTAATGCTGCAATGCCCATGGCCTGTAGTGTATAACAAACAAAAAATACCATGTACCTTTCCATTGACAACACCTCTACCCAGAATCCAATCTTCTTCTCGAGGATGAAAGAGAAGGGGACCAGTGACTTGAAATGGTAATTGATAATTTGTCCACGTCTCTCCGCCATCAATGGTTCTTACAATCACAGAATTGCGTAAGAAAAGTATACTGCCATGAGATACAAGGATGACCTTTGAAAAGAGGAAAAGAACCAGACAGTGAATGATGGTGCAATTCTCTATTAAACTTCTTACCAATCTAAGGGTTGAACCTCTCTCTGGCGCCCACTCTGCCATAAATGGGCACTTAATGAAGGAAAACTATAATGGAAAAATAATAATAATAATAATAATAATAATTATTATTATTATTATTATTATTATTATTATTATTGTTATTATTATTTCAAAAGGTTGAGTTTGATTGTCCGGGTGAACGTAGTCCTGAATAGGACTGTTGTTGTTGACAGTGACTGACGTTTCGACAACCTGTGCGGTAGTCATCTTCAGAGTCAAAGTGAGTTGTATCACGTCAGTTGATGGTATTATACTCTGGTTATTGATCTGATTGGTCAATTATGTCACGATGTTATTCGTCGTCTGTCAGTCAACAATGACAGTCCTATTCAGGACTTTGTTCACCCAGATGATCAAACTCAACCTTTTGAAATGACTCCTGGGTTCAAACCTTTCACAGTTTTATTATTATTATTATTATTATTATTATTATTATTATTATTATTATTATTATTATGATAAAATAGTACACGAAATCTACCAGTGAAAGTAAACAGGGAAAAATAACCATGAACATGACCATCCATAAATTCTTGAATATCCTAAATAAGTTGTAGTTCAAAAAGAATTTCAGGTTAAAATGGTTTCAATCGTGCTTGATTCCCACTTTCATTTGTTCTTTAGGAAACAAAGGACACCACTTTTACCTGAGCTTCGTGTTGAACAACAATATTATACAACAGAATTTCTAAGCCCTCAGCAACAAACCTTTTTGGGATTCACAGGACTTTTCATAATTCCACCAGCTTTTCTGATGTGTGTATTAAATATCTCTGCATTGATAGGGCGGAACTTTTTACCAAAGTCATCACTGTTGACAAAGAAAAAGTTGAGCTTGATTGATATGTTTGTATTCTTGAAAAGCTTAAAATAAGGTCAGCAGAAAGCCTGAAACTTCATAGCCAGTGAATACAGCTGTCTTTCCTGGGACAACTGTGCATCAGCGACAAAAATTCCACACGGATGACGTAAAATCTGTCCGGAATCTGGTCGGGGGCACTGATGGGTTGACATATAGAGTTATTTTGTTTTTGCTAAATTGTTTAATTCAATATTGGGAACGTAAAGAAAAGAATGATAGCAATACGCTGTGGTAATGTCCACTGATCAGAGCTTCCACCATACTGAACAGTCATTGCATGATTAGTCACAAAGGTGTTGCTCATACTAACTTGACGACCACTTTCTGAGCCTCTTCCAAATAAGGATCCGATAATGGGGCTCTATCTAGGACTTTTCATTTGGGGGAGAAGTCTCGAGTGGCCAAAGGCCATGAGTTTTCTGAATAAATATACACTGAGATTCAATCTGGTGCATTTTGACACTTTTTTGAGAAATGTTACAGTGTGCAATGACCTCGTCGCATCTGGATGATTTTTCTGATATAGTTACTTACCGTAATGATAACAATATTTTTTTTGGGGGGGGGGGAGCTGGGCATTTTGGGAGGAAGCTTCTACCCCCCCAGATACCCTAAATAGAACCCTGGATAATTAGGGGTATAGAATGGTAAATTTGAGACTTTGCAAGACTGGTTTCACAATTCGAGACTGAGACTTCAAAAAATTAATTAGAACCTATGAGATGCAAAATCACCGAAAGTGTGAGCTCGAGACCCATGACAAACACTTCCAAGATTTCGAGATGGGGCCAAAATTTTCCAAGATGGATTTGAATCGGCTGATCTGAAGGTTGCATGAAAGTTGAAAATCATTTGCTAATGTGATATTGATGTCATAAACATAAACAGTACATACATGTACATAGAGTTATATATACAGTCGACTCTCTCTTAACGGACACCTCTATAAGACGGACACCTCTGTAAAACGGACACCTAGAGTTGGTCCCTGCCTTTCTTTACTCCCTTTATTTGACTCTCTATAAGACAAACATCTTTCTAAGACAGACACTTAGTGCTGGTCCCAAAGGTGTCTGTCTTAGAGAGAGTTGACTGTAATTATGACATGTATGCATCAAAAATGGTTACAATATACCTTCTATATAGGACTGATGGTTTGGTGAACAGAAAAGAAAACTCTGTTGTAGCTAAGAGAAGCAGTGCCTATTAAGAGAAAAAAGAACGCAAATGTTATGATGTAATTTTCTGCTTGTAACTATCAATGATTATAGAGTACATTCCACCACTCTCGACCCCTACCAGGTTCCTCTTCTTTCTGACAATGCTATACTGCCTCCAACGTAAAAATCTACAGTGATGTTAATTCTACACCGTACAGTCTTATTTCCAGTCATAACAGAGCTTAAGCTTAGCACAATGACAGACTAAAAAGGTACGGAGAACAGCAAAAGCTAGAAGTTTAGATTAGTAGAACAACAATTCTGAATATGCATCACACTTTTTTGTACATTTCTTTGCCTTCCCACACGTAGGACAAGAAACTTCCTGATTTCACATTTTATGGAGGATGTAAACACAAAACAACAATTTTCTTTTTTTTCTGGAATTAGGTATAGTCCTTTAGAATTCAGCTCAAAAAAATTTGCCAACACTTTGACAAATAATTTGAACAAGATGGAAAAAGCCACGAAGTTTGATTGTTCTGTTAAATATTTTGGTGAGAGTTCCATGTAACCCCAAACATTAATTTCATTATGCATGCACCAATTTCATACTTTTTCTCACAAATAGTTACATATGAATAGAGTTGAAAACATGTATGCAATATAAATGAATGGGGTTATATGAAAATCTTACCAATATTATTTTTCTTAATTCACATGTTCCCTTGAGAAATGAGGGGGGCGCAAGGTTTTGCGGGGACACGGTCCTGGACAATTTTTGGTGCCATTTTGAGGAAATTTTAATTTCAATTTTCAGTATTGCAGTTTCACAAAACCAAGTGGTTTGTGGTCTATTTAAATATTTTTGGCTAATTTCGATGCAGTTTCAGTTTTCTTATAGTTATTATTCTGTGTGGTGTTTATATGTATATCTGTGCCATTTTGTGGTAATGCCATCCCCCTTATGCCCCCTTCAAAGATGATTGACTGCTCACAGAATTCCCTTGAATATTTGACATCTTTCACCAAACAGTGTAACTATTAAGAATAAATATCATCACCTGAGTAAATAAATACAGTGTACATACATGCAGCTGCTAAGAGACTTCATAATTTTCAGCTTTAAAAAATTTTATAATCATGAATTCAGAGGTATTTTGGGTTCAGGCAATAATAATAGAGTGATAGGTTTGAAGGGAGCGTCCTGTTCACCTTCAGCCATGTCACTATAATATAGGTTACCTCTATAGACAAAGTTAACATTTTATTTACAAAATGTCGGAATCCATGGAAATCGAAGTGCAAATTTCAATAATGAAATCTCGCGGCGCTCACGGAAGGTGCAAGCCTTGACAATTCAAAAAGCCATCAGAAAACTTTTATTTGTTTTCCCCTTAACCCTACTAATATTGAGCAATGTGTAGCTATCCAACAGCCGTTACAGCCAACGAAAATAACAACTACAGCAGAGAATTTACATAAAAGCCTATACTTGTTTACATAACCAGTTCTCGCTACGCTGAACGAATGTTAACTTACTGATGCTTCCCCGGTCTTTCTCTTTCCTATCCATGCCATTGATATGCTAAGTTTTGTCTCGTTTTCAAACTTCCACTGTAAATTGTAAACAAGAAACCAACGCGGAAATTTTAGCACAACCACTGCACAAAATCGTGAATGCACGCGAAGAACAATAGATCGTATTTTAAATTACTCAAGGCTTACATCAAAGTTAGTAATTTCTCTGTCTTCAGAAATAGTAGGATCCTCGCATTTTTCTTTATCCATGCCAAAGCTCAATACATCAGGTGGTTCCGTAGGGTCTGCATCTCGTCGAAATCGTTTAGCATTGATCCTCGCTTTGCTGGGCATCGACAACTTCAGCAAATCTTTCGCAGGTTTATTCCTGGTTAACTCCACGGACAGGACGACGGTACAACACGCCAAAATAAGGAAAATAATCCCCGAATTACACAGACGCATTATTGAAAAGAAGCCAATTCACACGCAAAGTAAACAGGAGAAAATAATAAACTTTAAAAGTTTGAAGTGAAAACCCCGAAAGTCATTTTCCCAAATGTTTTCTTTTAAAGTTTTCTGCAAGATTTAACACGAAAAACTCATGCGCTGAATTGATAAACCGCATAGGAGAAGCATCGAAGGCTCATGTTATGCAGTGTCATATTTCAGGAAATAGGTGGCAAGTACTTTAAAACGAGATTACTAATATTGGAAATTGCGTGCAGATCAGAAGACTACCTCGTGAAAGTCACTCAAAGTAGCAAAGTTCGGAAAACAACCGAACAGTGGGCATTGAGAAAATAAAATTGTAAATCCAAATTTCACCGTTTTCTGTAAAATATCTGTTCGGAAAAGCAAACATGGCCTAGAATTTTCTATTGGTTTAGGACGCTAAAAATTTCTAGATTCCCGTTCCATTCATGTATAATTTTCGAAGCTTGTCTCATAAATTTCCTACGATTTTCTGAACTAGTATTTTTTACATTTCACTCCCCATGTTACGGGCTATTTCTCGCAGAAAATGAGGAAACCTAAAATTTTCGGATTCAAAAATTACCTCAATTGTCAAACATTACGTCAATTTTCTCTAGCTTGAGGAGGGGGCTTAAAAATTTCTAGATGGCCTTCCTTTCACTGACAAGTTTCGATCGAAGCTTATCTAATAAATTCCTTACGATTTCCTGAAGTTTACTTGTTCACATTTTACTCCCCAGGAGCTTATTAAGCTGTTTTTCGTAGAAAAAGGAAATCGCCAGGATTTTCGGATTCGAAAATTTGATGGAGAGAAGAATCAGAAAAAATCTTACTTTCGTAAAACTTTAAAATATATCCTAAATTATCGGGAAAATAATACTGAAGCGCTTGTAATTTCGAAAAGACTCAAGTTGCCCATTTCCCTTGGATGACCGAACAGATACAAATTTTATGGGCGTCGCTTAGAACGCGCGCATTTCTAGAGATCTACAAGTACTCTGGACAGCCAAAAATTAAAAAACGTTTTCAGTGTATTTGGCCGTAGGAAACTGTCGCTGAGTGCCCCTGAGAAACAGAAAAATACGTGACAAGCTATAAGCAGGAAGAAGAAATGACCGACTAAAACATGCTAGGGAGAAGGAAGATCCTTTAACGCTAATTTAGCCTGAGTGTACGAGTACATAGTCAAAGAGAAGCCTGCTTCACGTTTTTCAGAGGAGCAAGGCAAGCGAGAAAGCCGCGAGAAAAAGCCTGTTTTTCGGGCTAACTAGCACAATATGCCAAGAAATAGCCTGCGAAAACAGACGTTTCTCATTTTCATTAGCGGGGAGAAGCGAGGAGAAACGGCTGTTTTCGCAGGCTAGCCTATAAATGACTTTCTTTACTGTATGTTATAATAAAGTTCAGAGTCTTAAACGACATTTTCGGGATTAAGGATTTGACGTAAATACGCGGGATTCGGGGAAATGCCAAATTTTAGTGAATCCCTTCCTGTCCCATGGTGTGACGTCACAGTGACATGTGTTTCCCCTGAACACATATCCCTTAGTAAAAAGGTGCTTTCCCTACCCGGAATCGGGGAAACACATATCACTGTGACGTCACAGATTCTTGATAACCGTGGAAACAGAGTAGGATCAGCAGCTGATCGTTACTAGGTCAAGCGTTTCTTTTGATGGCCAGAAAACTTTGTTGAAGGTTTTTTTTTTGCTTTCACTTGCATTGCAGCGACCAACGCATTTCAGAGACTCAAAAAAGCCGGCCTTATACGCATCCGTCCGAATGAAAGAATTTTCACAACTGATTTGAGGCCAAACACGGCCAGTTACTCCAGTGTATTACGGAACGCTTCAAAACAATTTTTGTGAATAGATCTTATTTTATTACATGTTTATGCATATACATTTATGAATATGTATTAACACTGCAGGAAGTCAACACCCTGGTCGATGCGTATGGAGTCTCAGTGTGTATACGGATGAGCGCAATATCTTTCTTTGTTGCAACACTGCCCTGCTTTATTAGTCATTTCCACCAGCAAAAAGGCGACTGGCAAACTCTGCTTGTCTTTATGTTTCCACGGGAGCGTGTTTTCCCCATTATCCGGACGGCTTCGCAGTTCCTCGATCTGTCAAAACTTTGCTCGCCGCGCTAAATAGCAATCCCGCTGGCTACGCAGGCTAACCGAAAAGAGCACACGGGTAGCCTTTTTTTTAGTGGTGCTCCTTTCAATAAACAAAAAAATAGTTTGAATCAGTGTTTTGATTCTTCAGGTCCTCTGCGTTTCCCTTTTGTTCATTTTCTTTTTTGAAATTCTATCAATACAAACATTACATACGTTTCAATTATAAAGATAAGTAATTTTCAGTGTCCTTCTTTAATCAGCCCTTTCTTGGTTCCTATTCTCATAAAAATTGTTTGACGACTTTATTTTAGTGAAGAGAATTGTCAATAGACATCAGACGGCAATGTTTTCCATCGTTGAAACAAGATCCTAGTTTGCCCGTTTTCTCTACCAACAAAAAGGCGGCAGGCTTTCCTTGAGGTGTCCATAGGAGTGAATCTGACAGAAAAAATAAGGAAATATATTTCATTCATCTATTTTAAGATGTTTGAAGAAAACGACGAAAGGGGGATCTTAAAAGAATTTCAGCTGCTACGTGAGTTTTGCTCAGTTAGCTTTGATACATTACCTTGGTGATTCATTTTCTTGTTATTGCTCGCTGGAATCCCGTCAGGTAATGTGTTGTTCAACCGAATCACAATCTAATTTAAAAAGGGGAAAAAGAACTAAATATGCTTTTTGTTTTTTCCACTACTTATGGACTAATAACAGAGTTAGGGTAGACTACGAGCAGTCCCATTTTCCCTCTGGGATAGAAGAGCGAGCGAAACGCGAGCGCGCGTGAAATCACCCTACGCGGGAAAGGCGAAACGCGGCGGTCTCGCTTTCTCCCTTATCCTCCTCCCTTTTTCCCTTCCTCCCTATCCCCTACCCCTTTCGACGCCTGCTACACAGGCTACCGCTAATGCTCTGCATTCTTCAGGTATGGGAGTAAGCGGCTTTCCTGGTGCATTAAGACCAGAACTAGCCTGTGTACAGCCCCCACTGCACCCAGGCTAGACAAGAACGTATGAGCATTTCGCAGTTATGAAAGAAAAGGAAAAAAGCTTCCGGTGCTTTTGGATCCCAGGGAGCAGTTACGTTACTCCCTATAACTGCCTTTACGGGGGGACTCCACAAGAAAGGGGTACCTTTTTCAGGCATCAGGTATATGAAAGGGTACGGAAATCAACCTCGTCCCCAGGGCGCTCTTCCCTGGCCAGGGAAACCGCCCTGGGGACGAGGTTGTAGGGAAATCTGTCATTTTTCTCTGTAAAAGGGCTCAAAGAGCCAACAGATGCATTTTATGATTGTGAAAAAGTTCTTGGGTTTGTTCATATTTTAAAGACGGTGCTTTTACAGTAGCTGAAAGGGAAGCAACTCTTCTAAACTACAATTGTAGGTATGTGAAGGGGTACCGACAATTTGTCAATAGAAGGTATACCAAAGGGGTACCTTGTCTAACAAAGATGTGTTTGGACCTAGGGGCGGAGCCTCCCCGTAAAACTCTGTTGAGTACCCCAGAGATCTTCTTTTCAGATTATACAAATTGTGCTTTGAAGCTTGGTTTTAAATCTATCCGTTTCCTGCGCCAATATTCCCAAAGAAACAAAAAGAGACAGACATAAGCTCGCGACTCAGGGCCCGCTCGTCGTCTCGGATTTCTATTTAAGACCCAAATATTTTACGCTTAGAAATGAATTTTTTTTCCATGTGTTTCAGCAGTTGCCTTGTACTAGGACCGGGTGATTAAACTGATGAATTGCGAAGTAGCTGCAGTGGAACCTCGATATAACGAACCTCTACATGACGAAGACCACGGAATAACGAACGATTCTCTTCAACCCCAGTCATAGTAAGATATATGCTGACATATGAAAAAGAACCTCGATATAGGCGATATAGCGAACACATTTTGCCGGTGCCTTAGCCCTTCGTTAAATAATATTATCGAGGTTCCACTGTATCGTAATTTTACGATGGGATGGGACGAATATTATTTCATGGATTATATTAACTAGCGTGACAATTTACTGTCATTTCAGGTGTTACTTAAAAATTTGTCACAATACCTTCTTTTTTCCTTTTTTCCTACAAAAACCTTTGGCAACACTGTAAGTAAGTGTGAACCTTAACTAAACTCCCTGGTGAAAAACAAGTAAACGACATACCTCTCCTGTTGCGGCCATTCTTTATGATGGAGTGTAGTAAAACTTTGGGGTATTGTAAAAGTGCGTCCTTCACGAGGTAGTTGTTTGCACCTTTTGATCAATAACAAAGTCGTGTCGTGAATCTTGAGATTGACTTTTTAGTGCAAAATCAGCCTCTTGTGATTAGCTGTTGCAGAGCCAGAGGCATTTGATTGGCTCAAAATTTCGTGCTATTCTTTCTATCCAGTCAGTGCAAGAAAGGATTATCCTGAAACTCTTTTAAAAGGCTAAAATAAATTGTGACTTTGCTTGCTCACCTCTTTCAGGTGACTTTAGATCAGGCTCTAGTTTCGTCTGGCTTGCATGCATGGAAACGATCACGTAAAGCGCGAGCCCTGATAGGTCTGATCTCAAGTCATGGGGGATGTCCATGTGAATTTATTCCTCGATGTATTTGAAATTTTCCAGTTATACAAAGATGGACTTTGTTTATGACTGAGTACTTTATTATTCCAATGTTAGGTCCTACAGTGAATCTTAAATTAAAGTGGCGTGATCGGCAACCTTTAATATCGATGAAAACTTGCAGTCGCATCTCGTTTGGTGATTGAATGAGATGATTATGAGAACCTTACTTGATGTTTTTGTTTACCCATTCCATCCTGAATCTATGCATTATGACACGTAAAACTCGTGGTGCGGCTCAGAGTCTTTCTTAAACCGACTGAACTTCTGTATCATCTGATTTAAGCACATGATCATCATGAACAGGTGGAGGACTTGGGTTAGCCTGGCGTTGCAGGGGCAAAAAAAGGGAGAGGAAAAAGCTGTCGACGCTTGCCACGCAGGCTAACTTAAGTATGACTAGGGAGAATGATTTACAATACAATGTTCAACGGCACACACCTGTATACTCCCCTAGGGCAACACTAACTTTATCCCTCTTTCAAAAGTGCGGCGTTTGTCGGACATTGGCGAGTTATACATGTACATGCTTTAGCTGTTCAGAGAAGCGATTATTCTCAAACGCCATCTTTTCGAATAAATACGGAACCACTCGATCACGGGCGAAGTAAGTACGTAAATTTATAACAAAGGTTCTTTATTATAAATTTCTTTACAATCTAACTCGGAACAGTACAGTGGATCAACGAAAAGAGAAATAAGTTTGTGTTACAGAATATTGTCCGACAATTGTCAGGTAATAATCAAGTAATATAAAAAAGTTAAATCCGGTCTAACAGAAATCTGAATAATCTTAGGCCAGGAGCAATTGCGAGAACGATTGTCATCAAGTCACCAGTTTACTAGTTAGGGATGCTACAGCACTTTCACATGTCTTTTAAACAGTAAACGAACAAAAGTTGCTTAAAAGAGTTTGGAATTGTGACTGATTACTCTTAAGGCTCATCCTTTTCATAACACCTTCTATATATTTCTCATAGCGTTATCAGCAAACAAGGTTTCCCCAGCTCTGCAGAGGCTCAAACACACTCTGAAAACCCACATAGCAATGGTTTGTGCCTGCACTCACATAGCTCAGTGGTAATCCCTAAGAGAGTGAAGACACTTCATGAAGGTTAAATGTTATGTAAACATTGCAAAATAATCAATACCCCTCGATCCCAGCCTTCTACTTCTACTTTGTATCGAAACGACCGGTTTCCTTATACTCGTATCGTTTCAAAGAAATCTGCTTTCACTTAACCCTTCCACTCGCAGAGAGAGTGATGAAATCCTATCCTGTAACCATTCTAATGAAACGTCTTCAGCAGTACTTTCAAATGGTTAGTACTATCTGGTACTATTAATATTGCTTGTAGTTCTAACTTTCGAGTCTGTGGATGAAATCCTATGGTGTAACCATTCTAATGAAACGTCTTCAGCAGTACTTTCATATGGCACTATTTATTTAGTATGTAATTCTAACTTTCGAGTCTGCGGATGAAATCCTATGGTGTTACCATTCTAATGAAACCTCTTCAGCAGTATTTTCACATGGTACTATTTATTTAGGATGTAGTTCTAACCTTGGAGTCTGTGGATGAAATCCTATGGTGTAACCATTCAAATGAAACCTCCCTAACAGTACTTTCAAATGGTACTATTTATTCAGTATGAAGTTCTAACTTGTGAGTCTCGTGGATGAAATCCTATGGTGTTACCATTCTAATGAAACCTCTTCAGCAGTATTTTCTCATGGTACTATTTATTTAGGATGTAGTTCTAACCTTGGAGTCTGTGGATGAAATCCTATGGTGTAACCATTCAAATGAAACCTCCCTAACAGTACTTTCAAATGGTACTATTTATTCAGTATGAAGTTCTAACTTGTGAGTCTCGTGGATGAAATCCTATGGTGTTACCATTCGAATGAAATCTCTTTTGCAGTGCTTTCACATTCTACTTTTGGTCTTAGGTACAGTATTTTAGAAACTTGTTAAAATTCGACTTTGGCTGCTTCTGAGAATGAAAGGGTTAAACTCCATGATAATAATAATTATTATGAGCCATAACTTCCAACGAGTTTGGCATATATTCATATATTTATATTCTCTATACAAATCACTACATAACTGTATCATTTTAATAGCTACGCAAAAAATGGCCATTGTGTAAATTGTTGACATCACTAATTGACACACAAAAACATAAAAAATATAACTAAAATAAATATAAATAATGATCGCTCATTGCAATTCTATGTGTTTTGACTCGCAGGATAATCTTTTTGAAGGGACAGCAATAAGAAAGTTTCATTATTGCCTAGCTTTCGACTTTTCGAGTCATAAGTAAAAGATTCAACCTCAAGAACCTCATCTATAACATCAGCTATAGCATCAAAGAAAAACTCTGTTTTTAATTTGATTGATTGGATAAAAGGTCCAAATGAATCGGCTTCTTTTGAGTTGTCAAAAGACTGTTTTAAGACAAGGCTAAGTGCAAAGATTTTCACACCAAATAACAAAATTCATTTTCACAAGAAAAAAAGTGTTCTGAACTTGGCCATATTTTAAAAGGAAAAAAAAACCATCTGAAATGGCCCATTGGCAAAGAGATGAAAGTTAAAATAATATTAATATAAACAAGAGAATAAATGCCAATCATTGCAACTCATTAGAGCTGAAAATATGAGAAGACAGCATCATTTCACTATTCAAGTTTTGAGACTGTTAAGGTTGGCATGACTAGGAAAACAGAGGAACTCCCACCCCTTTAAAATTGTTTTTCTTTTTCTTTTTTTTTTTACTCTTCTCCCATTAAACTTCAATATCTACATACAAATTCTCCACACTGATCTCCAAACATTTCTTGAGGGAATTAGTAAGAAGAAATGGCAAAAAGATCAAAGCGTTTATATTCTCTTTGCTGATCATTTTGCTAATTCTCATGAACTTTTCCCTTGATAATAATTATATCTATTTTGTTGAGCATGAAAATTGATGTTGGTCATTCTTTAGGTAGACCCCGAGCACTTGTCCTTCTTTCCTCATTGCCATGCGGTGAGCGAAAAAGTGAAACTATGCAAATTAATGGTAAAAAGGAGGAGAAATTGGAGCGGCTTTGCCACTTGCCCTTCACACATGCTCTCGATCTCCCTGACTCAAAAGAAAAATAAGAGACTGCTCGCAGTCTACTCTTCAGGCTCATAAGGTTAAGTACTCCCCTCCTCCTATTGGATAGAGAATGGATTCTTGATGCCAAGCCCAGATCTGGCATAAGCCCAGTGGCACCCTGGCACTAAGAAATGTATGGAGTATTTTGTACAGGCATACACAACTGCAAAATTAATATTACTGGAAATAATATTTTCTTCACATGTCCAAACTAATTCACCATTTTTGTAGGATAAACAGAACCATGTCCAGACTCAGTCAACTAAGAACACAATGCTTCTTCAACAAGAATCATGCAAAATACATGTGAGATTAGTTGATATCTTGAATACCTCCACGAATTCTCTGAAACATCATTTCCTTAGCCTGTAAACAGGCTGTCTGTTTGGGGAAAGGGTGAAAAAATTGCGAGGAGAGGGGTGGGAAAGGGTGTTTTCCCCTCTCCTAGCAATTTTTTCACCCTTTCCCCAAACAGAGAGCCTGTTCACAGGCTATCATTTCCTCAATAAGAAAATAGACATGTGCTCAAGGGAGATCATATTCACCTTAAAAATAATAGTCTGTCTGGAACTGTTATTTTTAGATCCGGCCCCAGCTGTTCAAAAGGTGAATAACACTATCCACTGGATAAATCATTATCCAGGAGACAAGATAATCAGTTTCCCTAATATATGTACTTATCCACTGGACAGCAATTTATCCAGCGCATAACACTATCCAACATTTGAACAACCAGGGCCTGGTGTATATCACCACATGCAGTGACTGATTATCTACTCCTTACTCAGAGGAGCAAAAGAGAAGATCAGCTAGGCTTCCAGGTGTCTTGCCTGATATCATCTTCTTACTGTATCTCTGAGATAAACATTGTCCTCTGGAACTGTGATAGCTTCTCCCTCAGCTAAGTTTTCTAAAAGCACAGCTTCTTCATCTGAACCATTCATTACTGTTCGCTTTTCATATTTCACTTTGTTTCCTCTGTTTCTTGTGGTGTCTTTCTGAAATAATTTTTTCTTCTTCTGCATGAGGAAGTTGTCCACAACCCAAAACATAATGGCCTGCAAGGAAGAGTAAAACAACAGTCAGAGGTGATTTCAAGGCAATAAGAAGTTTATTAAAAGTAGTTTTCCTTAGTTTTGACCTATTGAACAGCTTGTGATTTAGAGGCCATTATTGTACACCATGCCAAAAATCCCCAAGTTCTGCTGGAATATTTTTATTTACTGAAGATAAATAAAGCATACTTCTCCAACTTTTTTACAAAATGTATATTCTGTTATTCGAGGATCATGAAAAAAATTTGGGTAAAGCTTTGTTATATCCACAATCGAGACAATTACAAAAAATAATAATAAATACAATAATCCATTATTCTAAAGTGCTCAAATAAGCGAAACATCGGAACATTAAACATCTTTCAGTTTTACATAACATTTTCTTAAAGATGATGTCAGTGATTTAAGCAATGTGTTTTTAATAAAAAACACAGCCCTCCAATAACCGCATCAGAAATGCTAAAAAATTATTTAACACCATGGTGTTAAATCAACTAGTTAAATACAGTATGTATGCTAATTGTTCAGGCATTGAAGGGTACTTCATCGCCACAAAGTGTCTGTGTATGCAATAATTTTCTTGAAGATTCCACTTACATTAAAAACAAAAGGTATTATCAGCATGACAATGGCTAACTCAATTTTGGGATGGTTCTTGACGGGTAGAAGGATAAACTTGCGAACCTCCTCCCAAAAATCAAGCTGTACTACTAATGTGATGGTTGCTTTCTCAACAATGACAGCACAAAGGTATAAGATGCACTGGCCCATCCATGCCCTACACTGCGGAGGGTTCCCTGCCAAAGAAACACAGCAATAGCTTTAAACCTTTTGACCTTCAGTTTCAAACATTATGCTACATTGTCCGGACCCAGTATCTCTGTAGTGTAAACATGCCTTGAATTACATTGGACATATAAGTGTTGCAGTGTTTGGTATCAGGCGGTACTCAAGAAAAATAAATGCAGATCCTTCTTCTAAATAGGGGTGTAATGACTCATATTCCTTGCGATTCAATTCGATTTTGATTATTTCAATTTGATTATGTAAATGTTTCTTAATAATATTAAACAATTGCTATAACATAACGTGTAATGTTAACAACATGCAACCCTAAACCCTCAATTTCAGAATAGTAACAGGGACAGGAGGATTCACAGTCCCTTGGTTTGTCGCCATGTTTGACATCCTGACAAAGATGGTTTGCCTTATTTGGAAATTCTCAAAAGGTATGCAAAAATCGAAGCAAAATCGAAGCGTGGAAGCAAAGAATCGTGAATCGAACCGAACGGTAATAAGCGATTAATCATTACACCACCCCTTCTCAAGCAACTGAACACAAGCTGCTCACACCTCTTGTATGCAAACTACTTACTTCTAGCTGCACTACTGTATTAAAGTACAGTTCTAGCTTACCGTACTCTCCAAATCTTAGTGAGTCCCAGTCATACATTCTGACAACCACTTGCATGAACTGAAGGCAAAGGTATATGACAACCAAACCAAGAGTGGAATCCAAAAGAAAATTTATCAAGTACCTACAAAATAAAAATAAAAGTAATAAAATCAGAGAAGCAGCAACAGCATTGACCTTCCACCAATGTTGCCTGCATTTATATCCCAAAGTGGATCTCATACATGTAAGTGGATTGAGCTGGTGATGGTTCGATCAATAATGTTGCGGATAGAGAGTCACTTCTTGTACGGACAAGATCTGAATATCATCATTATTATTTCTTCATTTGTCCTTGACTTAAGATCACATAAACAACAACAGGGTAGTAAAGTGGGAAATTTACAGAAATTTTCACAAAGTACACATGCATCTTCAGGGATTACGAACAGGGTGGAGTGAGAAATTATTATATATTTTCACTACGTACACACGTAAATCTGATCTTCATCGATAAATAATGAACTCAAAAAGAAAAATCAACCTACCAAGTACATGGATCACCTTTAAAAAGACCAGCCAAAAAGATGTTTGCAAAATGAACTAACATTGCACCAACTGCCTGTTTTGATGTGTCAAAAAACCTGCGAAAACAAGTTTGCAGATATGACAAGCCATTCTTAAAGTACTGAAAATGTATACAGACAGCATACAGTATACCTCTAAGCTGACTTCAGACTGAACAAAAACTAATACACTGTCCTGGCTGTCACCAAGATTTTAAGAGTCCTAGTAAAATGTAATATTCGAAGGTGGGGAATTGAACAGTTGGGAAGTTCTTTTGCTTCTGTTTTCCGTCTGTTTATAATAGCTGGGGTAGCCTGCATAGCAGTCATTTCCATTTCCTTTATATCGAGTTCAGCAAGAGAAACAAGATGCGTGAGAAAAGAAGTAAAAAATTAAAGGAAATAGCCCTGGCTCCTAGCTCTTAGTGACAGTCCTGTACTCTATATGTTATCCTTGGTTTAAATTTCAGTTTCCTTGTCTCAAATCTATTATCATACATAACCAAACTAAAAATAAAAACCAAAACCAAAAAATAAACCAAACACCAAAAATAAAAATGAACCCCAAAATATATACAAGAATGATGACACAGGTTTATGATTTGTGAATTACATATCAATATAATTTTATTCTGTTTAAACAGCTTGTATCTGAAAAATTACTGTGAATAACTTACCAAATAAGGACAGGCCTTCTGTCTGAATCAGGTTCTCTCAGTCGTTTTACTGCAAATTTTACATAAAAAGAAAATGCAGAAATAAGTAAGCAGACACAGACAGTCTGCTTTAAAGCATCAGGAAATCTCACTCCTAACAGTTGCAAAAAATAAGAATAAATGACCAAAAAAATTGACATTTTTTTCGTAAAATACTACGAAATAAATAGTACAGTGCAAAAATTCAGCCAGGGAGGTTCCATCTGAATCGTAAAATCACTGGATTTTGACCAAAGATTAAAAGTTAGTGTGTCAAGAAATCTTGCCACAACTTGGCCTGCATTACAGACTCAATCTAACCTCAGCAACGTCTGTAAAGCAGAGATGAAATCAATCCTTCAATCCGATTGGCAAATTGACAATGGCTTTTTAACAGGCCAATCATGGCACGTACTCAAATCCTAGTACACAGGTGGGGACCCACAACCAGGATTTCAGCACTGTTTTACAGATGAACCAGACGTTTAGGTCCATTTGTGGCACAAGCTGGCCACACCTTGGACCAGGAAAAAAGGGGTTAAACAGAAACTCTTGCTTTGCATATCCTTGGCAAGGTGGATCAGTGCAACAATCTTGGAGACTCCCCATCTACCCCTCCCCTAACCCAATGTCAACACTGACTTCCACTATCCAGTCTTGTTGGGTTAGGGGAGGGGTGGGTGGACGTTGTACTAATCCAAATCCATGGGCCTCCTAGCTGTCTACTTTATACAGGTTAGGTTAGAGGTAAAATAAAGAAGAAAAATTGAGACAGAAGTTGTGCAAAATGCAGGTGCCAATAGCGAAACTATTGGGCTTTGACAACCAACTCCTTAACATGAGTTGCCAAACTGGCGACTATAATTTTTCCTCATACGGTACTTGGAGACCTTCTGGATTTAGAACTGAAGGAAAAATGGGTACCCAAACATTCTCTATTGCGTCAGAAAATACAAAAGGCAAACCTTACCCAAAAGACAGCACCTTCTGTGGTATATTTTGCAGACAGAGCATAAGTACGTAAATACATGTAAAGATTTTGTATAAAACATATGACTATCTAAACCCGTCATTCTAAGTCTACCACACAATTTCTTTTTTTTTTCTCAAGGTTTTAGAGAATTTGGCTCGTTGACAGTTTAAGACAAACTGAATACTGCCAAACAAAAATTATCAGAAAGTTTACAGATGTGCAGATAAAAGTAGTAAATCACACACATATCAATTTAGCTAAAGAGCAAAATTTGCTAATAGGAAAGCCATTTGCGTGTAAGCATCCTAACCAAAAAAGCAAATTTTGGTTCTAATCACAGTGCCATTTGCGAAATACTTTCTTCTGTAAACATCAACTAATACGATTATTGTTGGGCAGGAGACAGGTGTTCACGTATGGAGCAGTAAACATTCTAATGTGAAATTCTACATACGAACATTTGAGCTGAAATGGAAATAATATTATGTAAGAAAGAAATTTAATTACGCGCAAATCTTGGGCCCACCAGTGAAAACCAAACCTAATCAAATAGGGAATAAAATAAATTGCTACTTAAAAATATTGAGAGGAAAAGTTGCTTTAAACGGGACAAACGCAAAATATTCAGCTTTCCTGTCAGATCAAATGCGGCGGTTCAGTTTGGTTTCGTTCAAGACGGATGGTTGAGATGCTCGGAAAAAACAAGTTTGCGTCCGCGAATGATGAATATGGAGCAAAAATCGAATATTATCTAAATTATTAAAATCTTACTCACAAATAAGGGTACTGAAAGCCACAGCAGCTAAAATCCCCTGAACTATAAGCCCGAAATTGTCATTAAGTCGACAATTCCGGTCGGTGGAGGCCATGTCTGTCATAGGAGACGAAGGCCCGTCGTCTCTTGAATTTGACAATGAAATGGGCGAAGAGGAGGACGAAGACTGATTCATTGGAAACGTCTTATCCTCCTTTTTAAATCACAAAGGTAGCTGAAAGAAGTTCCGGGTAAATTTCTTAAGAATCGGCCACAAGATAATAAAACCCACTCAACGATTCTACGATCTTCCGATGTTGAAATTGAAATCAGCTAGGCTATGTAGCCTCGCCCATGTGATATTTCCCGGGAGGCATTGAGAAGCGCGGGATGAGAATCAAGGGGGGCGTTTTACGCGATTTTCTGATCTTTTCTTCTAAAAGAAATCAAAGAACAGTTTCTAGCGCTTTTGAAAGACTATTCTAAGTACTTTTTTGTGTTGTATCTTACTGTTTTTTATAGGTACTGCTTGGTTATTGCGAAAGGGTAAGCATCCAAGAGCAAGGGCTTCTCTTCCGGTCTGAGAGTACTTGCACCCACACTCTGTGAGGCTGCGGCCTGCGTAGCAAATCGGCACCTACGCTCCATTCTGGTTCTTGTACCATTACATTGGAGTAAATGAAATGAGTACTAAAGAAGCAAGTCCTTAAAGGTCTCGATGAAGTATTAATCTGCGATTCGAGCCACGTGATTACGTTTTCCGTGTTTGCATAGCCTAATATAAACACGAGAAGGGTTAGGAGAATTCGCGTCAGTTATGCAAACCCGAGACGAAGTCGTGGGTTTTTTTGAGTTGAAAACTCGTCAAGTTTACTTTATTTAACCATTCCATCGACAGTTATGCAAACCTGAGACGAAGTCGAGGGTTTGCATAACTGTCGAGGGAATGGGTAAATCAAGTAAACTTGACGAGTTTTCAACTCAAAAACTTTTTCAAATTTGTACTCGCGTGATTAGCGCGGGAAAAGCAAAACATCTTGACGTCACAACCATGTTTACATACTCTAATGCAAACACGCCTCTCCGCCAATCAAAGCGCGCACTATCTTAGTTATCTTATAAACAAATAGATCAGACCACTGCAAAAAATACCATAATATTCTTTTAACTGCCGTTTTGAGGAGTGCTTCACGTAAGCCTGACTGCTGCAATGTCTTCTTCTGACATGAAAGTGCTATGCGCCAACTTCTCGGTAAAAGCGATACTTAGCAAATTTTGAGCCCGTTTCAACTAGCCCGTCTCAACTAGCTCTTAATTTTAAAAGCACTGCCTTTTTTTGTATAACTGGACGGGAAGATTAGAATAAAGTTGTTGTTGTTGTAGAAGCAACATCTAGTTCAGGCTTGAATTAGGAGGCATAATTTGTCGATTTGTCTGGCCTCTATCAGTCGAGGCTGTGTACTCACTCCAGGTGTCTGAAATGATTATGTGCCCCCTCCCCCTCCCCATGGGGGGGGGGGGGGGGGAGTGAGCGGTGCCCAGCACATTTCAGAGGTTTATGGTATTTATGGTATTTTCACCCGGTCACCCTGGATCGCTAATTACAATTATGTATCGTCATCTTCCATCTGATCGTCATCAACGTCATCATGAATATCGCAGTACTATTCGTAGTTGTATAATTCTGCCCTTAGCGTGAATTTGAAACCAGCGAAAAATGGTGTACTCTTAATTGGTATTCTGTAAGTTACAAGTAACATAACGGTACCGAAATGTATCCAATTTCTTTTTTAATAACTTAAGTGGTAGAATACAATAACAGAATAGAATATAGTTCTTTATTTAAAAACGTTAAAATTCATTAGGAATATAGATATTAATAACCTAACTAACTAAACAAGATGCAAAACTAACTACAACTAATCTACCTAAAACCTCTATTTCATGAATGCCCTGAACAATTAATATTAATTAAAAATTAAGACTAATGAATCTTTTAAATAGACTAACAGACTAAGAGTGTCTTTCATTATACAGGGCAAGCTGTTCCTTGCAACAGCTCTTTTACATGAAGTTAACCCGCGGAGAACGGGACAACTAATTTGTTATCATACAGAATACATCAAGGAGTAGTGCGTTTCATTTCGTTTAATTAACAAATTTTGAGGATAGAGATAACTGAGTAACTGACCAAAAGGTATAATTACTGTATTACTAAAAAAATTAATTTAAGCACTATTTGTAATTTATTCTCTTGATCATATAATACTATAACACATTCTCCAAGCATTTTAAACTCTTTTAAACTAACTATATATTAAAAAAGGATTTGTAATTTTACCTCTGGCATAATATAATTTGCTATTTCGTGAGTGGCTAGTGTTTAGTTTGCAACTCCATCACATTGGTAAAGGCAACTTTGCACCGTGGCTGATCCATAGATGCCAAGCCAAGAAGCAAATGACCTTGATCAGAGATCGAATAGACAATTCGAAGAAGCAAATGACCTTGATCAGAGATCGAATAGACAATTCGCAAACCGGAAAAGCAACTGTGTATAGTCTTTGCCCTTAGAATTGAATGATCGAACTTTGTTGAACACTGAGAAAAGGTCGTTGCTGACAGTTGTAGAGCATCTAGTGCATTTGCCTTCACTTAAGTTAATATTTCGAGGGGAGTAGCGCAAACTGAAGGTGGACTGACAAAACTGAGCTCATCAGTTTTGCACAGAACAAAGCCATACTGAGCGCTGCCCCCAAGGAAATTCCAAGGGCCTGGGCACAAGAGGTCAACAAGAGAAGTAAACCACTCCAGTAAACGGGGAGAGCCCAGTCACTCCTGGCCTTGTATATCCTGGATGATGAACCTAAACTAAGTGCTCTTTTCATGAAACAGTACGAATCAAAACTACAACAGATAAAATTACGACAAAACGATAACTTGCGAGGCTAGTTGACTGACCCCCTCCCCGAGATTTCACTTCAGCACTTCCTTTTACACTTTGAGTGGGTGTAACCGTGGGGAGCTGGGGACCTGACTCGCGTGAGACGCGATGTTCAGACACCCGCGGCTGTTTAACCATCGGTGGGTCTGACAGGTTGAAACAAAATGGGTTAAACGTGTCACAATAAAAGTTTACAACTTCCACTTGTTCTTTTTTCATCTTGCACAGGGTAAGCGTGGCATTCTTGACGCAGGCCTTTGCTTCTGCGTACTTACTGAAAAAAAAAAGGAGAAAGAAAGAGAGAGAATAAATATAATTCTTTGCACAGCATGGAATAAGCCACTTCTGATTTAGTCCGTCTGCGAAACAGCGCCAAAATTGTGGGCCCCGCCTAGGTACCAGGATTTGACCAGTCGCCATGATTGGCTTCTTGTTGAAAGATCGTCAATCTGCCAGTCAGCTTGAAGGGAAATTCGAAACTCATTTGCGGTAAAATTGTTGACATGATGTCCTTTAGAGGCCCAGAACAAGGATATCGGCGCTGTTTGGCAGACGTTACTAGGTGGGGTTTATTAACTTTGCGCACACAGGCTAGGCATATTTGAGAGACCGAATACTTACGTTTAGCCTTAATTCAATTTAAGCTACAAAAATTACATACCTACAAAGACTCTTGTCCGCTTTGTTCTCTCTGTAAGTCTTAACATAGTTGTCTTGGCATCTCCCCTTTTCTGCCAGAAAGTTCTTCGAGCACTGATGTCGTCTCAAAGAAGGTGGAAGGGGAACCTGTAAGTTCATGCCATTGCAATAAACTTGTTCTTGGTAGTCTCGAAAGCCTCTGCTATTGAAGGATCGCTCCACGTTTCTTCTATCGTATTTAGATTCATTTTTATGGCAGTGAAGAGCCACGTTCTTCGCACATTTGTTTATCTTGTCCATGTATACCCGTCTGAAAGGAAAAACGCCCGAAAATGTGTATTGAACTACTCAAGTTTTGCATGTTCATCCGTATCACCGTTGCTACGGCTACATAATAAATCGTGCCTTTTGCAGGAAAAACATGTTTAAAGTAAATGGTGTGGCATTTCATCTCGTGCTTTGCGGCCAGTCGTCGTTATTTATCGATAGAAATATACTGAGGATGCAAACTACACTTACGAACCTGCAAGATGTTTTGGGATTTTTTTGGAGCGTTTGCACGAAACTCGCAATGCAGACTCTTGTTAAAGACAGGTAGTCACTTTCTGAGCAGGATCCGAACCGTCTTCCAGGACTCCTCGGCACTGTAAAGAAAAAGTGTATAAATTAGATTAAAATAATGATAAAAATATCTTTGCCTAGTCCCAAGGCCTCATTATTCATCATCAGCATCAACATCATCATCATTCTCATCATCACTATTATTATTATTATTATTATTATTATTATTATTATTATTATTATTATTATTATTATTATTAATTCACCACGTACATCACGAAGTACTATACAAACCTGGTTTTCTTTTTAAATCCACCCATCCGGGGCAATAAGGGTTGTGAGGGTCTTGGTACCGCTTCGCAGCATTCTTTACCCAAGAGTTCTTGTCGCAGTTCCTTTCTAGGGTCGTTCTAATGCATTTTTTAGCCTTGGTGAATTTTCTGAAACAAAAACGGATTGGGAGAAAATTAATTTTGACTAAAAGTGCACTTTAATTGTAGAGCGTATGCAAGAACACTCGCTGAGCGAAGAAAATGATAATGCAGTGAAAATCACATACAATATTCTAACCTGCACAAAGACCGGCTTCCCTTGTTCTCTTTGAATTTCTTGTAGAATGAACTTGCGCACTTCCCTATTTTTTCTAGGGTTGTGTCCAGACAGTTCTGCAGCTTTTTGTAGCCTTTAAAGGAGTAAAGCATTCCATCTTTGCAATAATACTGCCAGCTAGAGATCAAGTTTTTAGAGCTTACAGTTTTGCCATCTGTTCGATTTCGACAGCTATCGATGACCTTTATGATGCAGTGCTTTACTTTGGAGGTGTAAAGTTTCCTAATGAAAAAAGGAAAACAAAAATAGAAGAAAATGTGATGTATTTCAAAAATTCATTAGAGCGCACTTGTTTGTTAATACCTACCACCACCACAACCATCATCATCATCATTCGGAGAATAGATCATCTTCCCTTGTATTAAAATCATTTTTTCCAGATAAGAAAAACTAAAAACAAAACAAATTATATCAACTAACCCATTTTCGTAATTTGCGAATAGTTACTTGACTTGTCTTGTTCGCTTCTAATTTAAGGCTTAAAGATAACTTTCAATTCTTACTCGCCGTACGGCTTAGCCACACCAGATAAACAGCATATTATAACTATAACCCCTATACAGAATTCACGCTCGCATGAAATAGGAGCCACCATATTTTTTCGTACCTGCAGTCTTGATGTCGATCCTTCTTGAGGTTGTCGAAAAATCCATTCACGCAAGTCTTTGCTTTCTCTTGTAATGTCTCTATTGAACACGAGGCAGCTATCCCCACGCTCGAACAAAATACTGTTGAGGAGAGATTAAAGTATGTTTCACTTGGCTCTCTAAGTTCCTTTTCGTTCAGCTTTAGAGTAAGCTTGACAAGGACACTAACTGTTTCTCGATTGTCCTAATATTCAAGAAGTTTGATAAAATTTCTTGTAGATGCCTGATAGATGGATGTAGTTTGCTCCTTATGAGAGTCTGGATGGTAATGGAAACTTTAAGCTTTGTAGCGCCTTTGTAGCATTAAATTCTTAGCTGTTTGATTACCACAAATAAACTGGCTATTATAACTGTAAACATTTCCCCGGCTCTTTTTAGCTTTATTTCTTTTTCTTCCTTGCATGTCATCTATGTTGCTTTGAACTGCAGTCTAAATACAGAGGAAACTGCTGAGTTCTCTCAAGAATAATTATATAATTTAATGGCATATATTTAGACTATAACATCATGTGTGCTTACATCAGAACAATAATTTTTCTTTCTTTTTGTGTCATTTTAAAAACATTTCTCGGCCGGATTTCAGGGCATAAATGTGATCCATCAGAATTAAACTGAGTGGCCATTTTGTAACTCCGATAAAAGGATCGCAAAGATAGCCAAAATTTAGCTGATTATATTTTTCGCTACTCAGAAGTGGTTATGTTAATTACACTGTTTTCTACCAAACAGGAAAATTCAGTGGAACAGCAATATCTACGACCGGCTTCAAACAAGTTTCAATGACCATATCAAGTGCTTGCTCATCAATTCTGTTTAAAGTGATTAGTCACTGGGAAAATTCTTTAAAGTTCTAACAAAGACAAGTGTAGTTTTATGAAAGTTGCAAACATGGAAAATTTAAGGGGCATTTTCTTCTTGTACTACTTAACCGGCTGGATTGCAAGAATCGGACAGATGTAACTCAGTTAATAATGTTGTAGGTGAAATATACAGCTAGGGATAAAATGATTAATGATTGAGTTAAAAATTACTAAATTAAAGTAATTTGAAGTATTGCCAAATTATCTCTGATTATCTGTACGTTTTTCAGCAAATGATCACTTATAAAGTAACTACGTCTAGTTTTAGTTTAAGTACAACTGCTGAATGTGACCGAAAACTACATTTTGTAAGTTACTATAAATAAGGCACGTTCTTTATAAACCTCTAGGCATAGTGCGCTACCGCAATCAGTGTTTTTGTTCAAACAAGTTTTCATGGTTAACTGTTTTTATACTCACCAAAAAAAATCAGACCTCCGTATTTGCTATCGATCATTTTACCACAGAGATTGTAGACCATGCACTGAAGATCAGTTGAATCACTACTGAAGCGAATTAAAACGCTCATCTAATTTTATGGTCTTTGCTGGGAAACCCCCAGATCATATGCATCATACGTATACATACAAAACGGTTAAAAATAGGGTATTTGAATCACAAAGCTTTTGGTTAAAGGAACAATAGGCATAAGCAAAAAAGGCCCTTCAGTTCACTAAATTCGTAAAACTCCGAATATACATATGTTATCACTGACCGAGTTTTGGAGATCTGTTACGGCATGTATACTTTTCACAAAGAATGCCTAGCTTATAAAAGTCTCAGGGGAATATCGACAAGTTTTGTTTTGCGTTAATTCAGTTTCCATAAGAAATAAAGGCCGGAGTTAACGTAGTAACCCAAAGGGCAATGAAAGTTAATGAGTTCAGTAGTGTGTGCTCACAAATAGACAAGTGCTAAGAAAAAAAATTATCACATATGATTGTTGTTCTAAATTATTTTCTTTTTCCACAAAAGGAAGTAGCATATTCAACTATAACGAACAAATCCAGGAAATAGGGGCTTTTCATAATGACCGTTCTAAGAGTTTCTGCAAGATTAACTTTGACGTCGTCATTTTAGATTTGAAAATGAAAGGTGCAAAAAAGTTCAAGCTCGTCACACCACGTCATACGACTACTGTAAAACGTCCGGAAAGTAACGTTTTGATATCAGTTTTTAAAAGGTTAGACTTCGTTCTCGATAACCTTTAGAAAACCAGCTGTTGGACTGACGAAATAGAGATATTCTTACCAGTTTCCGGCACACTTTGAGAAGTCGTGGTGTTCGATTTAATAGCCATATTATAATTACTAAGTTCATTATGTCTTCCTTTGAGTCCATTTCTATGAGTACTTAGATGCCAAAAGGTAAAGAGGTCGGTGTAAATAGTGTTAATTAACAATTATTCCAGGAGAGGGCGTTGGATATGAGATGGCCAACTCGGCTCTAAGCCAATCAGAGCTCTAGAATTGCATTATCGAATGATTCAGTGTTTAATAATTAGCGTAATATGAGAAGTTTAGAATAGCTTAATGGAGCTTCAAGATCAAGTTCAATTTTCCTTTCCCTGGTATTATTTTTACAGAATGCTCAAAGAACTGTTAATTTGTCAACATAAAAACCATGAACTAAGTTTTCAGGGCGAAATATAATAAAAATAGACAGGTTCATTTCTCTTCTTTCCGGTTTCGCTTTCTATCTTTCTTATGACGTAAGCACAGCCATGTCAAAATATCCCTTTCATTGCATGCATGATGCCATTTCAATGGAAAAATTAAAGACTGAAGCAAATAGTTTCTTCATCGAACTGACGATTAGTTATACTCTTTTAGATGTTTTATATTAGGGCTGCATAGTAAAACTGCTTTTTCCTCTGACGATTGAATGGTTAATTGATTTTAAAAGGTATAGGCGTAAAATTGTTGACAAATCACACCCCGCTCAATGTAAAGAGCTTCGGGCATGAAACGAAGCTAGCACGACGTCAGACAACGTAAATTGTAAGAAAAACACGATATTTATAGCTCGTGAGTTGTGTGTTTTAAGCAGGCTTTTCAAGAGCGACTGACAAAAACTCTTTATATGCATTGTGAACAAACTAACCTCATCCGTGTTTTTTTTTTCCGGCTGGTTTACTGAAACGACGCTGAAACCAGACTTCAAATTGAATGCAAACCGTTATTAAAACAGGATATTTATAGCTTGTGAAATGAAAGTCTGAAATTGGTGCTTAGAAGAGAAGCTAATCAATAAATTTTTGCGTTGAATTTGTAAATTCGCCGCATAAATGAATAAAACTGCTAAATAAAGACAATGTTCAGGCCAGCCAACCGGAAGAGTCCCTTGAACAAACTCTTCGAGCAATTCATGAAACAGCGAAGGCACTTTTCACTGGGCCAGTGTCAGAAAAACCAGACAGTGGGACTGCAACTTTTTTTAACATCGACAATAACAATTTGAAAAATTGCAATTCAAGTAGAAGCCTACTTTTGTAAGCGGCGTGTTGGAAAAATTCTGAAGTTCGGAGCTATCTAGAACTGAATTCGAGAATGGTCAACTAAGAAGAACTTAAACTCGGACTGCCTACGAATTAGAAGTCCGGACGCCAAATAAACTACACAGCATAGGGCAAAGGCACCCAACGACCGAATGTCTCCAAATACGCCAGAAATGTCTCAGATGGTTTTCTCTATGCTTTTTGAAGCCTGTTTGGTTAATTTGGAGTTAAAAACTAAAAACAATTTACCTGTTCGGATGTCTTAGGGGAACTTTGGTCGTCACGAAAGTTTTAGGTGGCTTTTTCGTCTCATCCGAAAGTGTTAGCTACCCTCATTGGTCCGGTCGAAAGTTCGAGGACATGAAGTAGCCTTGCTTTCATTAGAAAATTATAGGGGACGTTTTGTCTTTATACTGAAAGTTTTAGGAGACCTTTTTTTTTTAACAATAATCGCAATATCTTGATGTCAAAATGTGAATAACACAACCTCCAAAAATCATAGTTAAGCTACGAATGGACGGACTCTTGAATAAAACGTGTACCGATAATCGAATGTTATGAATGCAAAGAAGACTATAGAGCAAAAAAGTTACCCTGAAAATTCATGAGGTGATAGTAAACAACGCTAAGACGAAAAAGCTTACATTTTTGGACAGGTTCCTCGCAAAACGGCTCGGGTAAAAGTGGTTTGGAACAGTAGTGCGGCTGATAATTTTCGAGTGGATAGCCCGAGCTTTTCGAAGGGACGACAAATTCGTCCAACGGATAGACCCAGCCGTTGGAACTGATGTTAATTTTGATCCGGAACGGATAGTCTGAGTGATCATTGAAACGGATGACAATTTTTTTCGAACAGATAGCCGGAACCGTTGGAACAGATATCAGATCTTTGCAAAAATAAACCTTTCACAACTATCAGTAATTTCATGTAACACGAAATTCTTGGGATGTGTGTTCGCGGCGCGCAATGCATCAATGTTGGTAATGGGCCTTTAAGCGGGTGTCTGTTAAGGGGGGTTCGACTGAACTTTTTTTTTTTTTTTAGCGACGCTTGCTAACTGCTAATGGTCTGTTTTCATTCTAGGGCGTAGTTTCGCCCAGATTTTCGGGCAACCCGCCACTGTAAGAGTTAAGACACTGTAAAGCGCCTGGCAATAAATTTGGTGGCGTTTCTGCGTATAAAAGGTGAATGAAAGTTACTTCCGGTTGACTTGCGTCTTTCAAAAATATAAATGAAAATAGAAAATTGTGAGCGTGCTAACTTGACATATCAATTAGAGGATCTTGAAGTGTTACCTGTACATTTTTGTCGTCCGCTTTTATAATAACCATCCCTGCAAACACATCTGAAGGATCCTTTAATGTTATAACACACTGAACTAGACTCGTCACATGGGTGACTTCTTGTGAGACACTCGTTTATGTCTGGAAATCAAGAAATAATGTTAAATTATCAGGCTTACCAAGTTCGAATTGTTAGTCTATCGAATGAGGGATAGAAGTGCAATGTTTTTTAGTGGTATCCCGTGAAATATTCCGTCAATGACTTAATTTTTCCAAAAAAACTGACAAAAAAAGCAAAAAATTGCAAGCTAAGAAGCACTAACTCAATTAATGCCAACGTTGAAATAAAATACATTGACCTTTATGACTGGTTTGCAGACAAAACCAAGAAACTTGGATTAAATTGCCAAATAAAAACAGTGACAAATGATTATCCAAAGTTTTACATGTTGAAAGTTGGACAACTTTCAGTAGGTAAATTTGAAGGCGGCAACTTTACATGTACTAACACCTGGCATTTTTCGTGGTTACGACCCGTGCCATAGCACTGACTAAATATGAAACCGGTTTCTAGCTTTCTGATTGAATGTATTCTTTCTGGCTTGGAATAGCAAATGACTTAAGATGAATTCCTCTTCCTTTAAGGTCAATGTTATCTTTCTTACCCTCGCAGTTTACACCATCACCGGGATGTCCTGGTTTGCAAGTACACGTAAAGGAACGCTTGGTGTTGGTGCAGTATGCATCATCGTAGCAGTTATGTAGTCCTGCTTTACACTCGTCTACAAATCAGTAAGTAGAAGTTAGTTATAATAATTTGTTTCTGTTTTTAAAGTTAGCAATTAAAGTTAGTTTTCACACTTTTAGCTGTTCAACAGTTGTTTTGATTGTTTATTTTACAACTTTGTTTGAGCTCAAAAAACTGAGATCATGATATCCTGGTTCAAATTATTATAAAATTTGAATAATATATTCGTTGACGTACTTTCCTCAACAATCCTACTGAGAAAACGTGGGTCTGAATACTCCAGTCAAGAAACGTTGCATCCTTTAGGGCCAGTAGTCGTATCGTGTTGCTGGGCTACATGGTTCCTATGCAAGACAGTTTATGTATGTATAACCTCCTAGATTCGCGGTTTACCAACTAAGTGGGTTAAACTAAGAGTGTAAGTAGCTTTATAAATGCAAAATATACATTGTTCCATATAGAACACTCCCAACAGGGTTAAACTATCGGAAAAGGCATGCAATTCGCCGGAAGGGACTTGCTCATCCAAGGTTTTTACTATGGTTATAATCATTGTTAATTTTTTTTCCGTTTTTTTAAACTTACCTAAGCACGTCATTTCAATTTCTCTGGCGATTTCTTCCATTAATTCTCTGTTCCTTTCCCGCTCTTTAATGATCTCCTCTTCTTCTTTATTCATCGGAACACGACAAACTGCAAAGTAGCAACACATATGAACAGTAAATTTCAATCCGTAAGCTAACGAAATTTTATGAATTTTGCAAAACAAGAATAAATATAACAATCATTTTAAAGGTAATGTATTATTTTTTAATAACAATAAATAATAATAATAATAGAAAATGGCTATAAAATAATAATGATAATAATAATTTAATGATAATAACGATAATGATGATGATAATGACAATGACAATGACGATAATGATATTAGAGTGGTTTTCGTTTGAGTGTCGTAAAACCAAAACCAAAGTAATTACTCTGGCCAATCACATAGGACACAGACAATACATTGAACCAATCAAAACTCGAAGTAATTACATGTGGCTGACGCAAAGGGCGGGAAAATGCATGCGAGCGCGTCACAATTGGCTTTGGTTTTACTTCTGATTGGATGAAAAGGTGGCGCGAATCTTTTAAGCCAATCGCATCGTGTAGAAAGTGCAAAACCAATTACTTTTCGACACTCAAATGAAAACCGCTCTAACAATAATAATACAATCAATTCTTTCTAAGACAGATACCTTCTCGACCCGTCCCTACTATCCATGCATCTTTTAAATGGAAGTGTCCCTCTAATAGAGACTCAGAGTAAGGTGGCACCAGAAAATAAAACTGAGCTTATTCCCTCTGAGGCTAAAATTTTGTTATTCTTGCGATTTCTGCGATATTTGCAAGTGACTGTCTCACTAAAATTTCTCGGGAATCATTGTTTTGCTTAAATTGCGAAAAAACGTAGCTCGCAAATTTTTGCTAGTGCTGTCATTCAATCCTGGACCTATCTCGCGGAAAAGTAAACAAAATGAAAAAATGCACTGGAAAGGTGTAAACATTCTCTTATTTCACAATCAGAGTGTGGTTCATTACATGTTAACGTTCACGAGGTCTTAAAACGTAACAGTATACACTCTGCGAACCGGAACAAAGCTACAAAGTAACAAAAATAGTTCGTACTCGTGAAAAACAAATTGTAATAAAGTACAACTCCCATAACTCGAAATCGGATGATGACTCTAACTCACCGCTAACTCGAACCAAATTTAGTTCCAATTTCCGTTGGATTTCACCCCCACTTTCCAGTGATTTTTACTCTATTAACTCGAACTCGGATGACTCGAATTTCTCCCTAACTGGAACTAAAATTCATTTCCCTTGATCAAAAAGTAACTGTAAAATGGCGAATTGAATTTTTCAATCGACCCCGCGAACTCGAACCCTCGCTAACTCGAATTGTTTTTCGCGTCCCTTCAGAGTTCGAGTTACCGAGGTTTTACTGTACAGTTACTGTAAGTAACTGTACAATTTCTCTTAGAGGTTTCCGTCTTATAGAGTTACAGTCAAATGACTGGACAATGACAGGGGCTAACACCAGGGGGTTGTCCGTCTGAATAAAAGAGGTGTTTGTTAAGGGAGAGCTGACTGTATAGCAAGATTTTCTCAAAAACAAATTTATTTCAAATCCATTAGAGAAGAAAACAGTGCAAAGCAGTTCAAGAACGGACAATTTTCACATTGCTCATAAAACATCTTGTTTATCCCCAAAATGTTGCGTAAGTAAATTGTCTTTATTTCCTCTTAATATGATGACTGCTTATTCCTAGGAAAAATTGAAAACAATTGTCATGCAAACGTTTCGGGGGTAAACACGTTGTATTATGGACAATCTGAAACAGATACTCGGAGTGATGTTTTAGGGAAAGTGTAAAACTGAAAATTTTTAGCGGCTTTCTGTACATAGAGCAGAAACAGGAGGCTGAAATAAAATGGCGACAATTCGCAGTTGTTAGTTGTTACCTCCATGATTTACATCTTCCTGTGTTATCATCGCGACTGGGAACACGATAACGAAAATAATGATTAATGTTTTCATGTCAGCCATCTTCCAATCTGATAAAAACAAAATAATCATGGTTCGTAAGCATGTCACTGAATTTCGTGGATTTTAATGAGTTTGGTACGCAAAGTTTAATGACTCAAAGTAGGCGGTGGGGGAGGGGAGGGGGGGGGGGGGGAGGGAGGAAGTGCTACCCCTGGAAAATAGGCTTTGATAGATGATAGATTTCAAAAGTAGCATAATATGCTACTTGCAGTGCTCGTATATTTCTAAAATTATGCCAATAATTAAGCTAGTTTTTGTACATTATGCTTGTTTTAGCTCAAAAAAATGCAGACATTATATTTCTAGTTTTTACTTTAAATTTAGCAAAAACACCTGAATGCCTCATTTACTCTGTTTACACCTAGAAACTTTAAGAGGGCTTAATTCATTGTCTGACCAGTATAGAAACTCATAAAATATGGACCTTACGATCCGACAACGACGATTCCAATGAAACGTCTCTGAAAAATAGACTTCGCGTCCTTCAAAAAGTTTTCGCCTTTATACCAAGTTACTCGAAAGTAGGGATCTGTTAGATTGGAACTGAATAGAGGGGACCGCGTCAGAATTCAGAGAGACATAGTAAAGTTTATCGCCTTGCTGTTCCCGTTCTCAAGTCAACTCAAACTTTGGTCATTTCACGTGTAAGTTGTGCCGGGAGGGCAAAGAAATGTACAAAAAAGTGTGAGTTGAATTTATATTTCCCAATTAAACGCGGATTGAATGAAATTTGACCTTGTTCTATGACACGGTTGCTTCATCTCCTCAGCAAACACCTTCTGAAAAATACACTTTTTTCCCTTTAAAAAAAATACTTTCTTTAGAGAAACATCCGAGCAGCCGTTTGCTCAGTTGTTGAAGTTTGATTCTAGTTCAAGTTTCAGAAATATGTCAATCAATAAAAATAATTGAATTCCTTATTACATAAAATATATTGTCGCTTTGGGGAGAACTTGAAACAATTCTAATATAGATAAATAAATAGATAAATAAATAAGTGAATAAATAAAGAATGGATCGGTCGAAACCGGACGAGATAATAGACAACTGGCCATCAAGGTTAACATAAATGCTACTACGTTGTGGCTCACAGTATGTGTTCATACAAAACGAGCCTCTCGGCTAGGCGAAGGGAAAGTCTGCTAAACTTGCATGTTTCGGTTCTGTATATGTATCCAGTAGTGTATATGCAACACCCTCTATTTTTCGTTCTTTTTTATTTGTATCGCAAATGTCGCTGATGGAGAAAAGTGCTGCATTTTTCTCGGTCAAGAAATGTAAAAAACTATCACTTTCCAGTGAACATAATCCTATCACGGTAGCTGAGATCAGATGAAATCATTATGAAAACCGAGCAACATGGTAAAGCAGAAATCGGAAATTCTGAATGAACAAGGTCATTGATACATCGAAGTGCTTCAGTGAACCATCTCCGTGGCGTGAGCGATGAACATGTCATAAACTGTAAAAGGAAGTTTACTGGAAAAAACTATGAATCTCATGTATGCGACGACTGTCAAAATACAAACAGAAACTGGACAAGTGATGCGTTGACGTGAAACAATAAGTAAAATCTTTAAGACTTTTATTGAATCAAAGAAAACAAAATGAAGAAAGACTGACATGAAAAACAATGTTAAACAATACTAGAATCGCTCTTTTCTTTTCGGACGACATCTGCTATTTGTAGAATATCTTCAGAACTTGACGTTCTTGACAAGAAATATACAGTTTACAAATAACAATAGTTTATGTATTACATGTATATAATATATGAGTATTTTACATGCAGCAAAATGGTGTAAAGATAGAAAAGAATATTGCACTCACGCTGGTCATGATCATAGTAAGAATATCAGTTCACTGAAAGAACTAAGAAATGATGTAGGAAAAATTACCTCCCACCTCCATATCATGGCTGTTCTTAAGTTTTATACTTTTCTTACCTCAAATTTTCCAGATTCTTTTTTTGTATGTCTCAACTTTTGGTGACTAAAAGCCTTCTGCTGCCGTTCGCTTCTTAAATTGTCTGAGCTGTTTGCCTGTTAAGATCAAAATACGCCAAGCAATTAAATTACTCAAAGGTAAAGTTTAACGCAGCATAACTTTCGATATATTTTCAGGAGGATCCCAAACAAGATTAATTTGAAATTCAAACGCAAAAGGGTTGTTTGTCACCTGAGGTGCCTCCTTATTGCGCTGACAAATAAAAATGTTTGACCAAAAACAGCAGGCACGATCTCCTTTTTATTCCAGACGTTAGCTGGCCATTTTAAAACGTCATCGATCGTTTTGTAATTAATGCTCTATTTTTCGGTCTTTTCCTAATGGGCATAAATTGACAAATTCAGCCATCTGGTCGCGAAGAGACAAATGCGTTTTGTTTTTACAAATATAGTTTATTAACCCTATGATTGATGTGTCATGGTCATTCTAAGTACGAACTTATACAGTCTATACAGAAATGAATTCACTTTTCTTTCGATTTTTCATAATTTTTAATTCCTTTTGTGGTAACGACAAGTTTCTGTTATTATGTACAGTTCTACGAAACTTAGACAATAAGCAAGGAATCCCCGAAGCAAGTCCCGCCTTTGGGACCCTCTGGAGCTGCCGCATATAGCCTATAAGATAACTAAGACAACAAGCCAGTTTATAAGATAACTAACTGGACTGTTTAAATCCTTCAGATTCAAATATAAGGACATCTAAGGGCAAATAGAAATCTAGAAGTTCGAGTTCCGACAAAAGCAGCTAAAAACTCACTCGTTTATCCAGTAGAAAAAAGATGGGGATCTTTGACGAAGGCAGCAAATAACTCAATCGTATATCCAGTACTAAAAAGATGGGGATCTTCGCTTTCCGGATAAGTTAAACTGTACAATAATTACCCCTGTCACACAAACATTTTGTTGAGGAGATATGATAATCACTCACTCGATAAACACTGAGGTTGGAAGTAACACCCTTGGGTCTGTCTTGGCTTATATGTTTCCAAAGTGTATCCATATTAAAAAAGTAAGAAGCCTCAGATTTATTAATAAAGAGTAATATAGACTTACACAGTCGCAAACTCCCGAGGGAGACGTCGGAAATCTGGGCGTTCATACCGTTCAGTGACGTTACTATCCGAAAAGCGGGAAGCGATTTTGATTGGATGATTGTCAAAACATTCGTATAAACTATACGAGTTATTATTAGAAATTTTAGCAGGACTGTTATTTGTATTCAGCGGATCGCATGCTTGCGTGGAGTCAGTGTGGATTTCAAATTTCGTCAATCATAATGGAATTGTATTCCCATTTGGAGCGATTTTATCAAGCTGCAACCCCGAAATAAAACGTTCAATCCTATCGCCAACATTTTTTATCTGACTTCTTTTCATTTTTAGGCGGGAAAAACAGAAGAAATTGACTTCCGATGAAGGATATTTTGTAGAGGAAAATTTTCTAACATGTATGACAACATATAAGTCGGTCATTCAGGATTCTACACTAAATGAAAGAACGGATCGAAAACTTTTCGGCCTATTCTTCAGTAACATTCACATCATTGAATGAAGTGCATATCATTCCTTTTTAATTGCATGCCGCGAGATAGAATGAATTCCTCTTGTCTCAAAAAGTACTATGCCGCTAACAAACCTTTAAAGTGCTATGAAAATGCGAGGTAAGTTCTCCTCGTTTAAGATGGGGAGAACAGTTTGCGCGAATACAAGGCTGGAGCTTGTATAAGCTCGATAAAGCATTACTGAAGGGTAATTGTTACAGTATTGTTAGACCAGGTACTAGCAATCTTTTGATGGTATATAAATAATACCTGTTTAAATTAAGACTTCATTAAAGACATATCTTTGCATATCTTTTCTAATTCAGTGACCTAATGTTAGGGAAAAAATACATTAGAGGCTTTTAAACGTGACCTCAAGGCCTTGAGCTCCCATTCGTGTCGCGACTTCCCTTACTTAACAACTCAAACCTAACTACTCACAATCTTAATTCACTGGTGAGCCGTGACTCGCCTTACATAAAAGTAGACACAAAACACTGACTACAGTGCTCGGTGTTATTTGGCCTTACGACGTCAACTAGCAATTTCAACCACCCACTTAGTTTGCACAAAACCCATCGGCGACTTTAAAGACTAAAAATCTCGAGTCCAACCCATCCTCTAGCATATCTACAACTCTCTAGTTTGGGCATTACGAATTTCTGGGGAAAGGGGTAGACTGTGAAGCAAAAAGGGTGCTTTAATTCTGTTGGCCGTATAACAGATAAATATTTCCACATACGACCCAGTGGTGTCGATACAGCCGTTCATGATCAAAGTAAGATAATCAAAAGACTACGAAATATTGTCAGTAAAAAACATCTCTATCGGTAATACTTGGTAAAACGTTTTATACTTTACGTACCTCAGTTTTCAGCTCTTTTGATCTTTTGTATTTACCAACTTTTGGTGAATAAGCTTATGACGAGTCGTTTATCAATGAGGGTGTTTTATACTTGAACGATGTTGTTCAATGACGCAAATACCTAGAGCAAGTTTAACGCGTAGGATACGTTTAAATGCATTTGCAAGAAAATCCCAAATTAGGACAATTAGAAATTTAAGGGCAAAACGACAATTGTTTGTCAGAACGGAAGCGCCAGTTTATCGCTTAATGATAAAAATGTTTGACCAAATGAAAAACAGCAGGCATAATCTCCTTATTGCTGACGTTGGCTGGCTATTTTAAAACGCCGTCATATATTTTTTCCGGTCTGTCCTAACGGGCATAAATTTAGCAAATTTCTTCATCTGGTCGCAAAGAGACAAATACATTTTCTCTTACACTTCGGACGTACAAGGGGGGGGAGGGAAGGGGCGGGTTGCATCCCCCTCTGAGGTTTTATACCTGACGTTTTCAGTAGCTGTTCGTTTAACCCTTATATGCATTTTGAGACAAGTTTAGTGATGGTCAGTTACTATGGTTACGATATATGACGTCATAAGTAGCAGGTGGTCAATTAAGCCATTTTTGACTGAAAACGCATGTTTTCTCAATTTCTCTCAACAATAAAGGTAAACATTGTAGATAAAATGATGCAAAGCGCTTATTTATGAGTTCTTTCATCTGGCCGAATTTTTGAAAACATGCCTCAAAACGGACCAGAATATTCGCACAGGAACATGGCGATAGCCAGGTTTCTGGTCACTGCGGTTAGAAAAAAACATAGGGGGCTTGCTGTCCTGGTTGGTCTCATTGTCAAGCTCAATCGCTGAGCTAACTCGCCATGGGTTGGGAAGGGGCCTCTATGTCAATCCCTGGGGGGGTGGGGCAGGGAGGAGGGAGGTGCTGTAAAAACGTGGTACTGTCCATTAGTCTTGCTTCGGGAGAGTCAGTGCACTCGTCATGCCTGCCTTTAGTTTGTGATGTCAAATTCTTTTAATGTTTGAGGCCCATTGGCCAATGAAAGAATTCCCCTCAAGCACGTGCTAGGCTTTGTGGGGAGGAAGTCAGGGGGGTGATTTAACCTTGAATTCTGTACTTAGGACTTGGTTAAGACTCAAGCATCCTCTGTCATTTAGAGCCTTCAAGCAGCTAGAGTGTATGGCATGGCCAAGTCCAGAGTGTCTTTTGATGAACTTGAATGTTTCTTTTGCTAATCAGGAACCAAGAAGAGATTCACCTTAAGAGAACTATGGGTAAGAACCGCGTTTCTTGACAACAGTCAGTTTAAACTTTTACTTATCAAACAGAAAAAATGCCATTTCTTTCGGTTTTAACTTGATTTTTAATACTTAGTAAAATTTAAGATGGCGGCCAAGAGGTGACGACGTCACAGGCCTTCAGTAGCGCCACCCTTATCTTGTTAAGAAGATTAAGGGCTTTCTACTGAAGGAAAAATCGTTCGAAAAACTGCAACATATCAAAAACTCTCGGGAGGGGTTCCATGAAACCCTCCCTTGTACGTTTTGTACCATGGTGGGGGTATAAATTTGTGTGTATGTCCGACGGTTAACAAATATAGATCATTAATCCCATGATTGATGTGTCTTGGTTATTTAAACGGCGACCCGATATAGAAATAAATTTACAGTGCTTTACTTCAGTCTATACAAGATGGCTAATAGGGCTATATAACTCCTTCAGACTCAAAATCTAAGGACATATGAGGGCAAATAGAAATCTAGAATTTCGAGTTCCAACAAAAGCCACAAACTCACTCGTTTACTGTAACACCAACTCAGGTTGAATTATTGCGCTGTAAAGTTGATTGATAATATTCTAAACTTACGCCAGCATTTTCTTAAGTCAGTTAGCCCAAGAGAATGCCCAAGAGTCCAGCAACGAAGATGAGGATTTTAAAACCAGTTCCAATCTTGGATGGTTTCAAAAATTTCTGAAACCATTTTCCGAAAAAGGGTTGTGTTAGCAATGACTAAAGCTGAGGCTAATGTTAATCGATTGGTTTCAGAAAATTCCGAAACCAATCGTGCCACGATGAGATTGCATTACTTTGTAATCCAACGCTCCGAATTTCATTCTCGGTAGGTTCAAGACAACATATAGTGTAGGCATCTTCAATGAAGAATTTTATTTTAGGTGGCATTGATTTGAATCCATCTGATCAGAAAATTCTTATAACCGAACGCCGTAAACTATAATGCTTGTCCGAGTTGATATGCGTCGCCTATACACAGAATCATTCCACCACAGCATTTTCCTCCAGGCTTGCCGTATGTTCATTGACGACAATACAGTTTTTTCCCCGTTTAAGACTTGCTTTGGCTATACACCGAATGCAAATATGGCGGATCTCTCGGACGGCCCGGGTCTAGTTGCGCGAAAGCGAGGCTAGTGAGGCCTCGATAGTTTTGTTTTGACTGCGCGTCTTAGCGATTCAGTCGATCAATATGGTTTCCTTCGAGTTGTTACGTACTTAAGAGCCCTCAAAGAGGAGATTTAACTTCAGTAGAGACGAAAGTTGCTTATCTTCGCTTTGCCAAGGTTCTTTACAAAGAAAGAAATGGATTCAAGCGATTCGGCGCGGCGAATGGAGGCACTTAGTGTCACGGAGTTAAAAGAACGAAAGTGTGCTTGCTTCACTTCAGAAGAGACGACTCACGAAACTATTAGAATGGGTGAATAACTGAAAGATACACGGTTCTGTTTCAAATTTGCTTTGTCCGTTCTCTCACCAAGGAAAGGTAAATTTCCTCGAGAACGAGTGAATCCGCCGTCGCGATTTACCAATCTTTAGGCGCTCTCAGGGACACAACGACAGACAAGGCCGAATGTTTTCACAGTCTTCACGATCCTGTGTTCAAGAGTTTGAGCAGTGCCATAACAGAAGCATTTTTTGGAAAATCGCTGTTAGTTTATCTCGAAACCATTCGACAAGTTGCTAAATACATCACGCGCAAGGTCAAATACAATGCTCGAATACTTGCACGCTCTTTCTCTGCCAGAACCTTTTTCCTTCTTCTTACTTTCTTAGTTGGCAACGGTTCCGCTGTTAGTTTTTTCAGTGCACTTTGGTCAAGGACTGTTCTTGAAATATGTCGCTTTCTTCTGGTTCTTACATAGTTTCAGAGGCCACGCTTGTAGGATTAACAGGCGATTGTTATGGTTGTTGTTATATTTTAATGCAGCTGTTTTCAGCGTGAAATCTTAAAGATCTTACAGTCCACGGCGGATGCTCCCGTTCTCGAGAATGTTTACCTTTTGTTGGATAAATAACAGACCCTGCAAACATCTTGGTACAGCACCATCTCTTGTGAAAATTATTTCATTCAAATACTTTCGTGAGTCCTCTCATCTAAAGCAAGTGAAGCGAGCTCACTTTCGCTGTAAAGTGATTCCCATCGCCGCGCCGAATCACATGAATCCTTAACTTTCTTTGTGAAAAGATCTCGGGAAAGTAAAGGCTATTCCAGCTAGAGTAAAATTTTCTTTTTGGTGGCCGTCAGGCGTGCAACAACTCGAAGCAAACCATATCGATCGACTGAATCGCTAAGACGCGCAGTCAAAACAAAACTCTTGAGGCCTCACTGGCCTCGCTTTCGCGCAACTAGACCCGGGCCGGCCGAGAGGTCCGCCATATTTGCATTCGGTGTATATACTGATCCTAAAAAAGTTGAAAAAAAAAATGATACATATAAATTTAAAATAACACAAAAACACCCTTCTGTGACCATTTTATAACTGATTTTTTTCGTTTTCAGTATCTTTGACTACATCCATCTAGGAAACTCCTCAATACTCATGATCAGGGGCACCCAACGTCAGTTTTCGGAAAATATCTGTTCGGAAGACCATTTGAAATCTAGAATTTTTGGAATATTTGTTGTAAAATTTCTTGCTTGCCTGCCTCTCCTAGGATTTTCGAACATCTAAAAAATGGTATGATTGCCCATTTTTAACGGATTTTTACCCTAAAAAGGTCACCTAGGATTTTCGGGAGCCTTTTTTCTGGCTGAAATCAGTCGAAAATGTAACTGTTTTGATCCCTATAATTGTCGGGTCAATAGACTTTCAGCTAGGAAATCCGAACAGATGAAACATTTTTAGGGGATAAAAATATGCCTTTATCTTAACCGTTTAAATACTAAAATACGTTCAACAATGCTATGTTTAAGTGGCTTTGAACTATATTTTCGATGTGTGCCCCTGAATACTGGGAAACAATTTACATCTCCTTCTTCTTTTTTCACATTACAACTATACCGAATAGCTTTGCGTGCTGACAAGAAAAGCTGTCCAGTATAGTATGAAAACCTATCCGAAATGTGACTCTCCACTTTAGAAATCGATCGGCGCAAGCGGCAGGTTTGCTCCGTCGAAATCACTGTCCTTGTGTGTGAACAGAACCCCTATCTGGTAATGTAGCCTCGCCCATGTGATATTTCCCGGGAGGCATTGAGAAGCGCGGGATGAGAATCACGGGAGTCGTTTTACGCGTTTTTCTGATATTTTCTTCTAAAAGAAATCAAAGAACAGTTTCTAGCGCTTTTGAAAGACTATTCTAAGTACTTTTTTGTGTTGTATCTTACAGTGGTAATTTTTTATAGGTACTGCTTGGTTGTCGCGAAAGGATAAGCGTCCAAACGAGAGCAAGGGCTTCCTTTCCGGTCTGGGAGTACTTGCGCTCACACTCTGTGAGGCTGCAGCCTGCATAGCAAATCGGCACCTACGCTCCATTCTGGTCCCTGTACTATTACATTGGAGTAAATGAAATGAGTACTAAAGAAGAAAGTCCTTAAAGGTCTCGATGAAGTTTTAATCTACGATTCGAGACACGTGATTACACTTTCCGTGTTTGCATAGCCTCGGGTATAAACACGAGAAGGGTTGGGACTGAATTCGCGTCAGTTATGCAATCCCGAGACGAAGTCGAGGGTTTGCATAACTGTCGAGGGAATGGGTAAATAAAGTAAACTTGTCGATTTTTCAACTCAAAACTTTTTTCAAGTTTTTTCTCGCGTGATTAGCGCGCGAAAACCAAAACATCTTGACGTCACAACCATGTTTACATACTCTAATGCAAACACGCCTCTCAGCCAATCAGAGCGCGCACTATCGTAGTTATTTCATAAACAAACAGATCAGACCACTGCAAAAAATACCATAATATACTTTCAACTGCCGTTTTGAGGAGTGCTTTATGTAAGCCTGACTGCTGCAACGTCTTCTTCTGAAATGAAAGTGCTATGCGCCAGCTTCTCGGTAAATAGCACAGTGATACTTAGCAAATTTGAGCCCGTCTCGACTAGCTCTTAAGCTAATTTACGGGCTTTATTAAAAGCACTCTCCTTTCTTGTATAACTGGACGGGAAGATTAGAATAAAGTTGTTGTTGTTGCGGAAGAAACATCTAGTTCCGGCTTGAATAAGGAGGCATAATTTGTCGGTTTGTCTGGCCTTTATCGGTCGAGGCTGTGTACTCACCCCAGGTGTTTGAAATGATTATGTGGGAAGGTGAGCGGTGCCCAGCACATTTCAGGGGTTTATGGTATTTTTTTCTTTTCTTCTTTCTTCCTTATTTGAAATGGGGTATCATAAATTAAAATTTCTATACCGCGGAAGACCACGAATGCTTCTCACGCAGCAAATAATTTTCACCCGGTCACTTATGGATCGCTAATTACAATTATGTATCGTCATCTTCCATCTGATCGTCATCAACGTCGTCATGAATATCGCAGAAACTATTCGTAGTTGTATAATTCTGCCCTTAGCGTGAATTTTAAACCAGCGAAAAATGGTGTACTCGTAATTAGTATTCTGTAAGTTACAAGAAACATAACGGTACCGAAATGTATCCAACTTCTTTTTTTTTTTCTCACTGGTAGAAAACAATAACAGGATAGAATATAGTTGTTTATTTGAAAACGTTAAAATTCATTAGGAATATAGATATTATAAATAACCTAACTAATTAAACAAGATGCAAAACTAACTATAACTAATCTAGCTAAAACCTCTATTTCATGAATGCCCTGAACAATTAATATTAATTAAAAATTAAGACTAATGAATCTTTTAAATAGACTAACAGACTAAGAGTGTCTTTCATTATACAGGGCAAGCTGTTCCTTGCAACAGCTCTTCTATAACTGAAGCTATTTTACATGAAGTTAGCCCGCGAAGAACGGGACAACTAATTTGTTATCATACAGAATACATCAAGGAGTAGTGCGTTTCATTTCCTTTAATTAACAAATTTTGAGGATAGAGATAACTGAGTAACTGACCAAAAGGTATAATTAAGTATTACTAAAAAAATTAATTTAAGCACTATTTGTAATTTATTCTCTTGATCATATAATACTATAACACATTCTCCAAGCATTTTAAACTCTTTTAAACTAACTATATATTAAAAAAGGATTTGTTATTTTACCTCTGGCATAATATAATTTGCTACTTCGTGAGTGGCTAGTGTTTAGTTTGCAACTCCATCACATAGGTAAAGGCAACTTTGCACCGTGGCTGATCCATAGATGCAAGAAGCAAATGACCTTGATCAGAGATCGAATAGACAATTCGCAAACCGGAAAAGCAACTGTGTATAGTCTTTGCCCTTAGAATTGAATGATCGAACTTTGTTGAACACTGAGAAAAGGTCGTTGCTGACAGTTGTAGAGCATCTAGTGCATTTGCCTTCACTTAAGTTAATATTTCGAGGGGAGTAGCGCAAACTGAAGGTGGACTGACAAAACTGAGCTCATCAGTTTTGCACAGAACAAAGCCATACTGAGCGCTGCCCCCAAGGAAATTCCAAGGGCCTGGGCACAAGAGGTCAACAAGAGAAGTAAACCACTCCAGTAAACGGGGAGAGCCCAGTCACTCCTGGCCTTGTATATCCTGGATGATGAACCTAAACTAAGTGCTCTTTTCATGAAACAGTACGAATCAAAACTACAACAGATAAAATTACGACAAAACGATAACTTGCGAGGCTAGTTGACTGACCCCCTCCTCGAGATTTCACTTCAGCACTTCCTTTTACACTTTGAGTGGGTGTAACCGTGGGGAGCTGGGGACCTGACTCGCGTGAGACGCGATGCAAAGACACCCGCGACTGTTTAACCATCGGTGGGTCTGACAGGTTGAAGCAAAATGGGTTAAACGTGTCGCAATAGAAGTTTACAACTTCCACTTGTTCTCCTGTCATCTTGCACAGGGTGAGCGTGGCATTCTTGACGCAGGCCTTTGCTTCTGCGTACTTCCTGAAAATAAAAAAAAGGAGAAAGAAAGAGAGAGAATAAATAATAATTCTTTGCACGTCATGGAATAAACCACTAAACTTCTGATTTAGTCCATCTGCGAAACAGTGCCGAAATTGTGGGCCCCTCTAGGTACCAGGATTTGAGCAAGCGCCATGATTGGCCTGTTACAGAAAAAAAATCGTCAGTCTGCCAGTCAGCTTGAAGGGAAATTCGAAACTCATTTGCGGTAAAATTGTGGACATGAGTCCTCTAGAGGCCCAGAACAAGGATATCGGCGCTGTTTGGCAGACATTACTAGGTGGGGTTTTATTAACTCTGCGCACACAGGCTAGGCGTGTAGAGGCGTTCCTGTTTCCCATGCGAGAGCATATTTGAGAAACCGAATACTTACGTTTAGCCTTAATTCCATTTAAGCTACAAAACTTACATACCTACAAAGACTCTTGTCCGCTTTGTTCTCTCTGTAAGTCTTAACATAGTTGTCTTCGCATCTCCCCTTTTCTGCCAGAAAGTTCTTCGAGCACTGATGTCGTCTCAAAGAAGGTGGAAGGGGAACCTGTAAGTTCATGCCATTGCAATAAACTTGTTCTTGGTAGTCTCGAAAGCCTCTGCTATTGAAGGATCGCTCCACGTTTCTTCTATCGTATTTGGATTCATTTTTATGGCAGTGAAGAGCCATGTTCTTCGCGCATTTGTTGATCTTGTCCATGTATGCCCGTCTGAAAGGAAAAACGCCCGAAAATGTATATTGAACTACTCAAGTTTTGCATGTTCATCGGTATTACCGTTGCCATGGCTGCATAATAAATCTTGCCTGTCGCAGCAAAAACATAGTTAAAGTAAACGGTGTGGCATTTCCTGTCGTGTTTTGCGGCCGTGTGATATCGTCGTTATCTATCGATAAAAATATACTGAGGATGCAAACTACACTTACGAACCTGCAAGATGTTTTGGGATTTTTTTGGAGCGTTTGCACGAAACTCGCGATGCAGACTCTTGTTAAAGACAGATAGTCACTTTCTGAGCATGATCCGAACCGTCTACCAGGACTCCTCGGCACTGTAAAGAAAAAGTGTAGAAATTAGATTAAAATAAAGATAAAACAAGTATCTTTGCCTAGTCCCAAGGCCTCATTATTCATCATCAGCATCAACATCATTATCATCCTCATCATCACTATTATTATTATTATTATTATTATTATTATTATCATTATTATTATTATTATTATTATTAATTCACCACGTACATCACGAAGTACTATACAAACCTGGTTTTCTTTTCAAATCCACCCTTCCGGGGCAGTAAGGGTTGTAAGGGTCTTGGTATCGCTTCGCAGCATTCTTTACCCAAGAGTTCTTGTCGCAGTTCCTTTCTAGGGCCGTTCTAATGCATTTCTTAGCCTTGGTGAATTTTCTGAAACAAAAACGGATTGGGAGAAAATTAATTTTGAGTAAAAGTGCACTTTAATTGTAGAGCGAATGCAAGAACACTCGCTGACGGAAGAAAATGATAATGCAGTGAAAATCAGATACAATATTCTAACCTGCACAAAGACCGGCTTCCCTTGTTCTCTTGGAATTTCTTGTAAAATGAACTTGCGCACTTTCTTACTTTTTCTAGCGTTGCGTCCGGACAGTTCTGCAGTTTTTTCAGGCCTCTAAAGGAGTCAAGCATTCCATCTTTGCAATAATACCCCCAGCTAGAGATCAAGTTTTTAGAGATCTCTTCCATTATGACCAGAGTTTTGCCATCTGTTTGATTTCGGCAGTTATCGACGACATTTATGATGCAGTGCTTTACTTTGGAGGTGTAAAGTTTCCTAATGAAAAAAGGAAAACAAAAATAGAAGAAAATTTGATGTATTTCAAAAATTCATTAGAGCGCACTTGTTTGTTAATACGTACCACCACTACCCATCATCATCATCATTCGGAGAATAGATCATCTTCCCATATATTTAAATCATTTTTTCGAGATAAGAAAAACTAAAAACAAAACAAGTTATATTAACTTACCCATTTTCGTAATTTGCGAGTAGTTACTTGACTTGTCTTGTTCGCTTCTAATTTAAGGCTTAAAGATAACTTTCAATTCTTACACGCCGTACGGCTTAGCCACACCAGATAAACAGCATATAACTATAACCCCTAAACAGAATTCACGCTCGCATGAAATAGGAGCCACCATATTTTTTCGTACCTGCAGTCTTGGTGTCGATCCTTCTTGAGGTTGTCGAAAAATCCATTCCCGCAAGTCTTTGCTTTCTCTTGTAATATCTCTATTGAACACGAGGCAGCTATCCCCACGCTCGAACAAAATACTGTTGAGGAGAAATTAAAGTATGTATCACTTGGCTCTCTAAATCCCTTTTCGTGCAGCTTTAGAGTAATCTTGACAAGGACACTAACTGTTTTTCGATTGTCCTGATTTTCGAGAAGTTTGATAAAACCCCTTCAGTGGATGCCTGATACATGGATGTAGTTTGCTTCTTATGAGGGTGACTGGATGGTCATTGAAACTTTAAGCTTTGTAACGCCTTTGTAACATTAAATTCTTAGCCGTTTGATTTAATACCATAAACAAACTGGCTATTATAACAGTAAACATTCGCATTCCAATCTACACGGCTCTTTCTTAGCCGTTTGATTTAATAAATACCATAAACTAACTGGCTATTATAATAACAGTAAACATTCGCATTCCAATCTACACGGCTCTTTTTAGCTTTACTTGTTTTTTTCCCTTGCATGTTATCTTTGTTGCTTTGAGCTGCAGTCTAAATACCGCGGAAAATGCTGAGTTCTCTCAAGAATAATTATATCATTTAATGGCATTTAGACTATTGTTTGTGCTTACCGCAGAATAATAATTTTTCTCTCTTTTTGTGTCATCTAGTTTTAAAACATTTCTCGCCCGAATTTCAGGGTATAAATGTGATCTATCAGAATTTAGTGGCCATTATTAACTCCGAAATAAGATAAAAGGGTCGCAATGCTAGCAGAAAATATAGCTGTTATTTTTTGCCACTGGTACTATTAAGAACACTGTTTTCTACCAAACAGGAAAATGCAGTGAACAGCAATATGTGGGACCGGTTTCAAACAAGTTTCAATGACCATATTAAGTGCTTACACATCATTTCTTCTTAAACTGATTAATCATCAGAAAATTTTTAAAAGTTCTAGCAAAGACAGGGATAGTCTAATAATCACTTGAAATGTTTTAGTGACTCTTATGACACTGCAAATATGGAACTTAAAATTTAGGGGTATTGTCTCCTTTGTAGAATCAATACTACTCTGAAACCGGCTAGATTGCAAGAATCGGACAGGTGTAATTTAGGTTGACGGTGACGTAAATGTAGCTAGGGATAATGTTATTATCAATGAATAAGTTTTGAATTAATAAAGTAATTTGAAATATTGCCAAATTATCAGTTAATTTTATCTCCAAATGATCACTTATAAAGTAGCTAGTTCTAGTTTAAGTAACAGTAACTGTTCAATTTGAAGGTGACTGAACTACTGGCTTGTTCAATCTAATATAAAATAACCCACGTTCTTAAATTTTTCTGTTAAAAATGTTATTAATTTAGTTCAGATAAACTGAGCGTAAGCGAAAGCACTAAGAAAAGGACGTCGATCAGTGTCTATCAGCCAAAAAGGTTAAGTCGGGGTACACCGGCGAACTGAGCGCTTTTCAAATACATGTTACGTCAGAAGCTATATGCACAGTCAGTGAGGGTAGTGGGTACGCTTCTTGCTTTAACAGAAACACTGATTTTCATACTCACCAAAGAATGCCAGAACTTCGAATTTGCTATAAATCATTTTATCACTGAGACTGTAGATCATGCACGGAAAATAAGTTGGATCGATCTGTTAACGCTCGGCTTAATTATAAAGTCTTCGAGAGTGGGAAACCCCCCATCACATCATACATTAAACACAACATGCAGTACAGTTAAAATAGCGTATTTGCGTCACAAAATAGGCGTATGAACCAATCCCTTTTCACTTTGAAGTTTTCAAAACTCTGAAGGCATATGTGATCACTGGCAGTTTTGGAGATCTGTTACGGCATGTATACTTTTCATAAAGAATATCTAGCTTATAGAAGTCTCAGGGGAATATCGAAGAACTTTTGTTGGGGCTTTTTTCCCTAAGAAATACGGGAGTTAAAAGACTGGTAACCCAAGGGCCAATGAAAGTTAATGAGGTAATGCTCACAAATAAACAAGTGCTAAAGAAAACAAAATTATTACATATTATTGTTAGCCTTAATTATTTTCAAAAGTTTCTGCAAGATTGAATTGACGTAGTCATTTAAAAATTTGAAAACTAAAGAAGCCAAAAAGTTCATATTTTTTACACGATACGGAAAGTGACATTTAGGCTTTGATCTTAGGTTCAAAGACGTCGTTCTCCATAACCTTTAGAAAACCAGCTATTTGACAAGTTTCCGGCACACTTTGAGAAGTTGTGTTGTTCTATTTTATGGCCATATTATGATTACTAAGTTCATTATGTCTCTTGGGGTCTATTTCTATGAGTACCGTGATAGATGTCAAATTTGTAAATCGTGTTAATTAGCATAATAATGAGATGTGTAGAATAGCTTAATGGCTCTTCAAAATCAAGTTCAATTTTCCTTTCCCCGGTATAATTTTAACAGAATGCACAGAACAGTTAATTTGTCCAACCTAAAAACCATGAACTAAGTATTCGGGCCGAAATAAAAATAGAAAAGTGTATTTGTTCCTAAGCAAAAGCATTTTCCTTTTTTCCGTCCAATTCAGCTGTTATGACGCAAAATTGATTTCCGGTTTCGTTTTCTATCGTTTTTATGATCTAAGCATAACCATGCCCCAAAATCCGTTTCATTGTGTGTGTGTATGATGCCATTTCAAAGGAAAAATTAAGACTGAAGCAAATTGTTTCTTCATCGGACTAACAATTAGTTATTAATACTATTTAGGATGTCATATGAGCGCTGCATAAAACGGAATGGTTAATTGATTTTAAAAGGTAGACTGTTGTTGCAAAATTGTTGACAGATCACACTCTTCTTAGAGTAAAAAGCTTCGGGTCATAATTAATTTACTGAGACGAACCTAACACGACTTCGAACAATATAAATTGAAAGTAAAAAGCAGGATATTTATAGCTCGTGCGCGACTAACAAAAACTCTTAATGTCATTGTGAACAAACTAATTCAACCTCATCCGTTTCAGAGCAAAGAGCTTCAGCAGATTGAAACGAAGCTGTAACGAGGCTGTAACGCTGTTCAAACTGAATGCAAACCGCAATTCAAACACGATACTAGTTTCAGTAAAGCTTGTGGCTGGTGTGATAACCTAACGGTTTTTACCGACCTAATATTTGTAAATGTAAATAATGTAAATGTGAAATGAAAGTCTGAAATTGGCGCTTGGATGAGCGGCTAATCATGCAATTTTTACTTGCGTTGAATTTGGAAATTCGAATAAATGAATAAAACTGCTAAATAAAGACAATTTCATGCCAAGCAACCGGAAGAGTCCCTTGAACAAACTCTTCGAGCAATTCGTGAAGCAGCGAAGGCACTTTTTACCGGGTCAGTGTCAGAAAAACCAGTGGGACTGCACTTTTTTTTAAATTGCTATTCAAGTAGAAGCCTACTTTTGCAAGCGGCGTGTTCGAAAAATTCTTAAACGCGGTTCGAGAACTGAATTCGAGAATAGTAACCCAAGAAGAACTTAAACTCGGAACGTCTCCGAATCAGGAGTCCGGGCGCCATATACAGCTATTCCGAGAAAGGTTGTCGGAAAAAATGTGCACGCGACAATCCCGAAAGGTAATATGGGATGTAATCAATACATCCTGTTCCTGACACTGTAGCTGTCAAACCTAATTTTGTTGCTTTCTTTTGGCACTCGCAAACATACGTTCATAGCCTCTCTTGTAATTCTTTCAAACTTCTTTGAAGAACAGTGTACTCAAAACCAGCCACAATACCTTTCAGGATATTCGCGTGCACTTTTTCTTTCTCGAAATAGCTGTGACAGCACAGGGCATTACTCCTCGAGAAGAATATGCTCAAATACACAGTTATTAGCAATAATAGTCATACCAAATGTTTCAACAAATTTAACAGTAAAATCCTTGGTTTTACCTAGAATACGAGGTTGAAGTTAAAAGCTTTTTATATTCCTTTTACCTTTACCAGTTCAGATACGTTTCTGAAGATATTAAACACAAGAGTAGCAAAAAGAAAGTGAATTCGTTTGACCTCTCGGTGCAAGAATCTGAAGTCTTCCCAGTTTGCCTTGGCATTTTGTTTTCCTGGGCTCTATTGTGTTGACTTCTTTGCCGTTTTCTTGGTTTTACGTCACTCGTTAAGGTTACATGGTGCAGTTTCGCGGAGAATGAGCAGAAAGTACAGCAACAAGAGACGTAACTAATGGCTCTTGTGTCCTTTTTCTCACAACTTTATGTACCGTTTAATATTGAAACTCCGAAAGACACCTATTTTGTCAAACCGATCCCTTTTAAGCTCTGCTCAGTCGAGTAGTTATTGAGAGAGCGAGAAAGATTTAAAGTCGACTATTGTATAATAGAATGATCCGATATTTCTTTTTCCTGCACTGAACTAGAATTGTTCCACTTACTACAGTCAACCGTTGACCATTATATATATTTGTACTGAGGCAACAAGCAAGAAGAAATAGTGACTGAGGTAACAGTGCGCAAGTATGAATAATCAAACGTGCGAAAATTCTAGCATATAAAGACATGAATCAGAGGAAAGTTACCGAAAGCAAAGCTCGACAAAGAATAAAAGGTTTTTAAGAAAGCTTTTGAAGACTCCAAACACGAATTTTTTTTTCATTCGAGCAAACTTTGCTTGATCACGTTAGTCCATGAACGCTTTGTCCTCTCGACCCTTCTTCCGGCCTTCTTCCCGCTCCCCGGATTTTTAATCCGTCAATTTTGTATAAAGGTTTAAGAGCAGGCGAATCAAAATGCATTCTCTCTGCTCATATCTACCCTTTCATTTCATCAAATCGATCGCGGGTGATGGAGAATATTTTGTTTTTAGGTCATTTAATGGCTGTTCAAGGAGACACGTCAAAGTATTAATATATATATCGTTTGAAAGATTTCTGGAAAGAGACGGAGATAAATCTGGGTTTCGGAGAAGAATCAGACTAGCTGCTGTATATCAAGACTAACCGAACAGTTCATTTATTGTTAGAATGTTGAAAATGATATAAAATAACTAATATGGTAGCTGTGTAGGTCTAACTAAAATTGTCGGCTTGAACAAAGAGATCAAGAACATGATCGCCACAATGAGAACGTCGTTCAGGTAATCAAAGCGGGACCTAAAAATGGGTAAGCAATGGAGGATGAAAACATTCTTGGATAACTATCTATAAGGTGTATCAATTGGAGATGGTACTTACCAATCAAGAGCAGAAGTAGGCGAAAATTCACCATTTTAGCAACAACAGGGTAGAAAGTTGAGCCCGCGGAGTAAAGTGATGTGTTATATAGTGATTTCTCGTTAACTGTTATTGCGTTCGGTTGGGCCTTGTCTATAAGTAGCAAGGGACAACTCCTTAAAGTCACGCTTCTTTTTTTAAAAGGTGCAACTAAAAAATTCCCTTACGCCTACGCGAGGAAGTTGATCAGGTTTTCGCTTGTGGGCCAAAAAAATTTCATTTCAACATCTTGTTTTTTTTGTAATGGGCTTCGCATTGTTCGGAGATTTCAGTCTAGTTCACTGCAAAGCCTGAATACTTCATTTTATTATCATGCTTAATGAATAAGTCTTGTCATTAAAATACGCCCTCCCCCCCCCATTCCCTGCCCCTAAGCTACATAATTTTCAAAGTGATCAATCCCCCCAGCCGGTGGATAATTCAATGAAGTCGGGCATTTAGAAAGAGGAAGAAGAAGACGGAAGAATAAGAGTGACGCAATCTTGAGGGTATAGACTTGCTCATAAAAGAGAATGATTTTTTTCGAGACAGAGTTATCAGATCATCACGATATGTTGCACGTACGATACGATTACACTATACACTATACGATTAATATCATTAACCACGTAATTAACCATCACGGAAACTCGTGTCACGCTACTTATAATAAGTCACGCTACCTTGTTTGCGTTGACAATACAAGATGTTAATTACGTCCTCCACTACAATGTAATGTTAACTATAAAAAACTAACGGCTGAGCTTTATTGAATGACAATAACACTCTGTCAGTGAATGTAAGGAAACTTTTATTTACCCGGCTTGACATAATCTCTAACCAGACATCCATAAATGGCTACAAAGTCGATTCGAAACTAAAAGCTCAATTTGCATTTGAGGACGTAAAACTACTCTACTGAGGACAGTCACATAGTCATTCTTCTATTTACACGTCACATGGTCATTCTTTTCGAGATCATTTCTATTTATAAGTCGGTTACAATGATAAAACAGGTATATAAAATTGGGGAATATTTTTTACGCCCCCACACCATCAGCGTTTCTCTCGCAAAAAGCAGTCACGGGATTTCTTCCGCTTCCGTTGCTCGGGGAGGAAGTCATGTCACAGGCATACCAGGGCTGGTATTGTGGATTTGCAATAGATTTATTGTTTGCCTTCTGATCATGAGCAGAAATCGAAACAAATAGTTTAAAATCGATCTCAAAAATAATTATCCTAAGGAATACAAAATTTTTAACTTCCATTTCGTAAGAACGATTCACTATTGACTATTGAATTAAGGTCAGAAACTGCCTGACTCCGGTTACTTGTTTGAACTTATCTGAAGCGTTTACAAGTTTATCATCCTCGCATGCAAACTATTTACATATTTTCATACCCTTTAAGAGCACTCGGATGGTGAGTGATTATCCTTTTGTTGGATTTAGATTATAACGAAATTAGGTTTCGATGTCTTTCAAAAGTTCTTCCAATACGATATGTCCCTTCAGTACAAATACACAGAACACCACATAATCGGAGAATTGCGAAGGTGACTGTTCACAACTGAAGGAAACTCTGGACTGAAACTGGAATGTCAGGGCAAAATTCTAGCAAGTATCACGCTGAAAGAGAATCTGTAGACACAAAACAACAAAAAAGAAATGTCAGAAACGCCTCGTTTAAGATTTTGCAACACAATTTATAGACTGCGTGCATTCTCTGTTTTGCTCGAAAATCTGTGAGAGCGGGCGATATGGGAGTGTGCGAGATGGGCGGAAGTGAGTACAAGCGAAAAGAGCGCGCTGTCAAGGATTTCGAGCAAAAGAAAGACACCAATACAGCCAGATCAGTCTTTTCTTACGTGATATGAACGGAAATGATGGGTCTTAGTGACAATTTCGAGAAAAGACTAATCAGGCTTTCGTCCTGAAAATGACTGAACCAGCCGAGAATTTTTACTTATGGAAAGCGCCCTAGGAAGTGCTATAAAAAAGCAGTTTCATATATATTTTAATTTGATCTTTGCACGCGGGCGCTTAAAAGTAATAGGGGCTGGCAGGAAACAACAGGGCGCGCAAGTTAAAACACTAAAACCAGCAGGGGATTCCAGCCACCCCCACACGAGTCCTACAGTGGGCATAGGCCGGTATAGATTTAATTTTTTTAGGGTAGAGTAAGTTTTCGATAGAAAATAAAGTAATGATCAGATAAACGCCAGTCAGTCCAAGAAAAAAAGGTGGGGGTTGGAGGAGATGGAAGCACAGTATAGAGAGGGCAGAAAGCGAATTTTTTAGGCTACAAACCTTTTCAATTTTTTCTCGATCAAAAATTCTGTAAGATGATCCATCCTTTTCCTGTCTCCGTTCGATCGTAGCCAGGGTAATGCAATAGATCTTGGATCCTCTCGATTCCATGTTGTATGCTTTACAGGAGAGCGATCGGAGGCAGGAGTCGATGCATTGGATATCCGAGAACACTTTCTCTGTAGAGATGACCTGGCCTATCAGAGTTGCGTTGAATGTGTTAGAGAGCGGTTTAGGCGGTTGGGGTGAGTCGCATAGATCCAGAGAATTTGAAGTAGGTGGAGGTGGAGTAGAACCTGTGGGGATCTGAGGACCTTTTAGGAAAAAAGAGATTAATTAACTCAATCATAAACGCAATAGGCTATTTTCGAGTTGCCCTATAAGCCACTGTTTCAAAGCTGGGCTTAATATTGCTATTGTTAATTGATATTAGTGTTATCATTACTATTGATTAATGATAAATATGAAAATGATTTTCAAAATTATTCACATGCAAATAAAACTCATTTTTACAAGAAAGGTTTGCACTTAGCAGTCGTTTTAAAAGTGAGAGTCAGTTTGGACTTCAGAAATGGCCTATTGGATAAACCAATCTGACATCAGTTTATAAATTAAGGCTCATTGATTCGTTAGCTCATCGATCAGATAAAGGACCAACCTTGAGTTTGGTATGATGATGAAGAAACTGAAAAACATTGGAGTCCAACCAAAAGCATTCTCAAAAGGCGGCATGCTAAACATAATTCCAGAACAAAATACGATGAGTGCATGACTTCCCAGGTACTCTACTCGTACATCTACACAAACAAACTTAACCACTTTATATCTGCCGATTCTTCGCGAAAATTGCTTGCAGTTCTCCCTCCCCCTCCCTATTACAATGTTGCAAACCCGGTAATATTCTGGATACAAGCAAGGAGCGTCCAACGTTGTTTGTGGGGTGAGGGAAGGGGTGGGGCATGTGTAAAGCCCCACAAACGCAAATTTGTCCCAGTTATTGTACATTTAGTTATTTATCGCTTGGCCCCGGCTCCCGAAAGGCCGATTTGCGCTAATCCGGGATTAAAATTTTGTTCCTTTTTTATATTTACCTTCCAATAGATTGCTTAGAGTCACATATTTTGTTTTGGCATTTCTGTGTCTCCGAGCAACAACAGTATTTTACAGTATTGGCACAACAGTATTTTTTAAGCTCGAGTTGCATGTTCTTAGGCAAGAAAACCTTGTTCAAAATTTGGCTTAATCCTGGTTTAAACTTAGCCATCTTTCCAGAAACCAGGCCCAGATCGATAGGGAGCTTAAGCAACTACGACGAAGACCACAACGACGACTTCAAAAAACAATAGGTTTAATGATCGAAACAACAGCTCTGCACGTGCATCACGCTTTTTAGTACATTTCTTTGACGTCCACTGAACGACTAGCTACGACATGAAACCTCTTAATTTGACGTTTTATGTAGGACACGGACATGCGACGACACGAATTTTCCTTCCTCTTTTTGAAACTGAATAAAATCCTTAAGAATTCAACCCCAGGAAAAGTCGCCTGCATTTGACATATTGAGCGGGTTCAAATAGACGCGACTAAGTGAAAGAACGCAAATTCATTTTTTTACCGACGTTGGTACTGCCGTCGTCGTCCTTAGACATATTAGGGCCATTCATACCAGGAAAAATAAGACGCGTCTTACATAAGACGCGTCTTAATATAAGACGCGAACTGTACCATTTATACGAGCATGTCTTATCTACTAAGACGCGTCTTAGCTAAGCTGCGTCTTATTTTAGACGAAATGTGCCGTTTATACGGAAAGTTCGCGTCTTATTTAAGACGCGTCTTATTTTTCCTCGTATAAATGGCCCTATTGAGCAGGTCCAAATAGACGCAATTATTAATAAGTTTCAGAGAACGCAAACTCAAATTTTTAAGCGACGTTGTCACTGCCGTCGTCGTTGCTTAAGGTCCCTTAACAGCAACTAGTAAACTAATGGTTTCATGCTGTCCTAGCGAAGTCGATGTTAGATGTACGTCCATGGATGACATGATTACTGAAATTCAACTTTATGCATTTTCAGATTGATATTTCCAGCAAACTTTTTTTAAATTAGGGGCACCCAACGTCAATTTTCGGAAAATATCTGTTCGGAAGACGATTTGAGATCTAGAATTTTCGGAACATTTGTTGTAAAATTTCTTGCTTGCCTCAGTAGGATTTTCGGACATCTAAAAAAAGGTATAATTGCCCATTTTTAACGTATTCTTACCCTAAAAAGGTCACCTAGAGTTTTCGGGAGCCTTTTTTCTGGCTGAAATTTTCGAAAAGGTAAGTTTTCATCCCTATAATTTTCGGATCAATAGACTTTCAGCTAGGAAATCGGAACAGATGAAAAATTTTTAGAGGATAAAAATATGCCTACATCTACTGTTTAAATACTAAAATAGGTTTAACAATGCTATGTTTAAGCGGTTTTGAACTATATTCTAGTTGGGTGCCCCTGTTAAATGGGAAACGGAATAAATAATGTGGAGTGTTTTAATAAATATTTGTTAAAGGTTAAAACAATCTTAGCTTCTCAGTTTCTCTATCAGAGCAGTAATGAAAGGATTTAAAATGAATGGTTTAAACTCAAATTAAATGTCACTTCTCAAATTTCTGATACTGTTTTTACATTTTTTAAAAAACTTAAATCCATACTCACGTTTTCGGAAACCCAGTGTGTGGTGATCCACTTTCATAATCAAAAGGTTATGAAAATTTTCCTCATCTAACAACTTAAAGTCGAGCACGAAATTCAGTTGGCAGGATCCTTTCAATTTGCACACTTAAAGCCTAACTCTTCACAGAGACACTTAAGAGTAGTTCTCCTCGATAAAATCGTACTTTACTATTTTCTAAGTCAACTTGACTTTAGTTAACACGGGAACAAGGAGCAATTCATTGCGATTCATTGCGTGCAAGGAAAACAAACCTGCTTAAATTAGGATGTAATATACGTTTTTGCTTCTTAGTGTAATTAATAGTCCCGGAACAAGAATAGATAATTTGAAAAGATTCATTCATAGGAAAGGTGGCAAACCACTTAACCAATATTTATGAAAACAATTACTGACGCGATCAAAGAAAATGCATTAAAAATTATTTCTTAACCACTACAAAAGAACATATCAAAATTCTCCATCAGAAAACAAGACCACAACCCTTTTTTCCTGTCGTTACGTTCGTATCCTTATACTTTGCCTAATATTCCAAAGGAATACTGTAAATTTAAATGTTTCTCCTTTTTTTAAATTTACATTCGAATAGGAAGTAGATAACACCAGTAATGAAAAATAAATAGTGCAAATGGATTGGTTTTTGTTGCATCCTGAAAACAAACACGAAAAGCTTGAATGTCCTGAAGTTTTATTTGGACAGGTTTGTAAAACCCTTAAATTGCTTCAACGATGAATTGATTCAACAGTTATTCCAAGTCTACTATTCTGTTATTAGTTGCATGTGTTGAAAATTGAAATTATTCTGTCCCATCAACCAGAAAACTGGCTTGCTTATTTCAGATAATTAAGAGTAATATGACATCCAAACGACAGCATTTACAACCTCACTCTTCTTGGTCACCTGCTATATTTCCTTTCTGAGGCCATGATTAGTATTAAGCTATAAATATATTTGCAATAGAGAGGAAACGTCCGACGTCACGTCACCATGCTAGCAACATTTCTGGATCACAACAAACCGAATTTAAAACGCCACTTAAAAAATGAATTCGCACCAATTCAAACGTCATCATCATTCATCTTATTCAAATTCATTTAATTTGTCAAATGTCGGCGAAATTACTGGGGTTGAATCCGAAAGGACCGTATCTAAGTTTAGAAACAGAAGAAGAAAACTTTTGTGTTTTCACCCACTCCATATAAAGAGGGCTCTTGAAATTTGAAGTGTCCTGCGGCAGTCGTTCAACGAAGGCTAAAAAAATGTACAAAAAAACGTGGTGCACGTGCAAAGTTATAGAGTGTTTTCACATGACGTCACGGCGGCCATATTGGTGTCTGAAAACAATGAAACGGGGGCCATGTTGGTGTCCCAAACCAATCCTCTGGGAGTTGAACACTTTTCTTATGCAAACGCTTTCTTTTGTTTCAATAAATTTGCATAGATGCTGGCCACATGAGTGAAAACACTCTATTGTTTTGCTAATGTAAACCTAATTGAATTTTTTTTGCTGTTTTCGTTGCTGTCGTCGTTGCTGAAGCTCCACATTTTTGTGAACCAAAAATTTTGCTGCCATGGTAACGAGATGTCATTCTTCTTTTTTTTTATCAACCTCATTCGCAGGCCAGTTCGCGCTACCCGAGTGAGGGGAGGAGGCTTGGAACCGAGCGCGAATTTTCATGACAAGCTAGACAGATGACTCCTTCGAAATCACTGAGAACTCCCGGGAATGAGGCTGAGAATTTTTCTATGAACCTTTCTTGTTAGAGCCTGCTAATCTGAAAATTCGAGGATCGAGAGGCGGAATATTTAATGAATTCTTTGGAGATATCTCCTTATTACTGATGCTGGATTTCAAATCGCCGAGATTAAATTTGATGTGTCACATGTCTCCAGTACTCCGGCCATTCGTCCAAAACAAAGTTTATCGCTCTATTTCAGTTCGTTCAGTTTATCAAATGTCGGCGATTTTTTTTAGGATTTTAATTCTAAAATACTTTATCCAAGTTTAGAAATTAAAAATAACGAGAAAAACGTTGTCTTCTGTTCGCCACAAATTAATTCTTCCGCCCCTTTCGAACAGTGGCTGGTAATCTAGCCTAAGTTGCACATAACGTGCTTCGTGTAACATGCAACACCTTTATCTTAGAGACCATGCGCTGATCCCGAGAGACAGTTATGGAGATCTGTATTGAAGTTTTCTTTTTGAGGTTATAAGCGAAATCCAACACACTCATCATTTTTAGCGGCACTTTCACTTGGTACAGTATTTTTACAGGATGAAAATTGACCAGCCCAGTCTTTCATGCATCCTCCTTTTTGTTTACGTCGTAAGGCTCCTTTTACAAAGTTTTTTTTAACTTCCTTCCTTGTTGAACGAACAATAAGGCAACAGATAAGCCTGCAACAAGGTTTACAATGGATTAATTAAATAGCCTGCAAGGTAGGGGTCATATTGGAGGGCTAATGATAATTTTGGCGATAACGATAACGATTATGATCACGATCACGATCACGATTACAATAATAATAATGATAACAATAACCATAACGATAACGATCATGATGACGATCACGATCACGATCGCAATTACAATAACAATAATGATAACAATAACAGTAACGGTAACGGTAACGATAACGATAACGATTATGATCACGATCACGATCACGATCACGATCACGATCACAATAATAATAATGACAAAATACCGGTAACGATAATGATAACGATAACGATAACGATAACGATCACGATCACGATTACAATAACAATAATGATAACAATAACAGTGACGGTAACGATAATGGTAACGATAACGGTAACGATAATCATGACGATCACGATCACGATCACGATTACAATAATAATAATGATAACAATAACGATGACGATTACGATCATGATGACGATAATCATAACGATAACGATAATGAGGGATAATGATAATTATAATGATGATAGCACGAAATCATCACACATAAGGAATCAAAAGGTGCTTCCACTTACCTTTTCATACGACACTCTATCAAAGATCCAGTAACTAAATCCTGGTCTGTCAACAATGTTGCTACCAAACTCCAACAGTTCACAAATTTTCTTCTCTTTCATAGTCTCCAGGTTAAAGCCGTAGCAGCCAGGCTCTCGCAAACAGTAGTCGCTGCATTGTAAAGCGGTGACGACCTTGTGACGATTAATAACTTGACTGTCTAAAGCCTTGTCGGTAATATTGTCTCGCAAGTTCCGAAAATCATTCCGAGAGCAAGATGAGGCAGTTCTTTGAAATGATATGGATTTTGGGATGGGTTGTTTCCACTTTCCATCAGCTAAACAACCAGTAAGGAAAAAAAATACATGTGGATTTCACAAGAGCTAGAGATCCACAAATCTGCATTCCTATACGAGGAAAATTGTGATTAACGTGTATGTGACAGAGGAACACGGAGGTAAAAAACCAAAACAAAGGGGACAACACTGTTCTGCCCCGCCTTTGGTAAAAACTAAACGCCGTCAAACAGTGCAGCGACAGTGTTAATGTATGGGACTCTAAGGGGTCAAATAGAGCCTTAGAACCTAAGCCCCAGAAGGGTCTTCATTTGAGAGTTCAATTTTGCCATCAGCATGTTAGCCCCTTTTATATGGGTGCCTCCCTCCCCCCCCCCCCCCCCTCCTCCCTCCCCGTATTTTGTCTGTTCCAGGCGTTAAGAGCGAGGGGTGCAGAGCAAAAAATAGAAAAGAAAAAAAAACGAAAAAAAAAAAAATAGAAAGGGAGTCAGGGAGAGCAGCGAATCTCTTTCTCTTCTTTTGTCTCCTCAATCTCCCGCTTCTTTCTCATTTCCGTTTCCGCTTATTGAGGTGCCTCCGGGCTCGCAAGTCTGGAATGCTAAGATATAATGAGGTATCAACTGAAATAATCCCAAACCAAATCTCACGTGCAAACCACTTAATGGCTCGAGAAGTGTTGATAAAGAATTGGAAGATGCTGTGCAACGCCGAAGATCGATTGATTTTTACAAAGTTTATCAAATTGTGCGTTGAAAAGGTACGAAAATCCAGTTGCTTTAAACAAATGAGGAAGAGGAAGCACCTTGATCGAAACGTCTGGACTTTCGAACCTTTCCAACGTACATTTTGATAAACTTTGTAAAACACTTAATGGCTCTCCGAATGATGTACTTACCTTTAAGTTTGGATACGTTGAAACAGCTGTAAATCATTGGAGAATATTTACAGCATTCTTTGGCGTTAGTACATGTTTGGTTGTCTCGAAATCCATTGCAGTTTAACCGATCACCATCAAAGGAGCCATCGAATCCTTCACATTCTATTGTCAAAAGATAGAACCGATCTTTTGATATAGAACTACATAAGTCGAACTACCCGCTATTCCAACTAAGTCCTATTTCCTTGTATTTCACCCCATTTTACTCGGTTAACACGAACTCGATAACTCGAATTCCCCGCTAACTCGAACAAAATGTTCTTAACCTTGATCAAAGTTTCACCGAAATTTACCTCGAATACTCGAATTCTAGCTCTTGTTACCCCACTCTGATACCATTTCATTAGCTCTTCGTGTTGTATGCTCGGTAAAAACACTAAAACTAATCCTACTTTTAACTGGTTCAACGAAAGGACACTGAAGTGCTGAAAAATAAGCAAATTGAAAATACAATTGATCCCGAGTATCGATAACTCGAGCCCCCGCTAACTCGAAATGTTTGTCTTTTCCCTTCATAGTTCGAGTTACCGGGTCGGGGTTCTAATGTAGATATAAATTAGCCTTGAAAACTACTTTAGATAATAGGCTCCTGCTTAGACTCACGACACACTTTGAGGCGAGAACACTTGGCCTCATCATAAGAACGTTTATTTAACGATGTTTTGATAGATTTAGCAAGAACGCTGCCATTGTAAGCCAAATTCGGTCTGAAATACATTGATAAAAAGTCGATTATCATTATCATTTATTACTATCGTTATTGTTATCGTCTTCACTATACTTAATATTAATAATTATTATTACTATTAGTATTGTTATTATCATTCTACTTGTTGGGTTAGTTTGTAAAGCTCGGCCCTTTCGTTATGAGACTGAGTACAAGATTGAATGCAAGCTTTGAAACCAAGTTTACTGGTTAAAAGTACTCGAACAATGACCTCGCCCTTAAAGTGCGACAACTCGAACTGGGGCACGCGAAAGAAGATTATCCAACCATAAGGTTTTTTTTTTCGCAAAAAGGACAAGTAAAATTCAAGCTTTAGCTATGCAACCGTTGAAAACTTTAAAACCATTTGAAATTACCTGACGTCTCAGGAAACAGCCCTCAAATTTACGAATGTTATTGGTTGCAAGAAAAACTTGAGAATCTGTTGTTTTCAAAAAACGTTGTGATTGGATGATCTTCTTCCAAGTGCCCCGGTTGCAATAAACCCGCCTTGATGCAGCAATACTTAATTTAAGGGCCTAGATTGGAGACATTGACATTTGCGGCGAACCTTTTGGAGGAAGGTAATCGTTACCTGGAATAACTGGATCCGCGCTCAGTCTGATTTTCTGTGGTAGTATTAGGTGTATTACAGTCAGAAAAATCCAAAACAGCATGTCTCCGTTTCCTGTTCGAGAAGAATGGTACATATGACATTTAAATGAAGAATAATTTTGTTCAAACAATTTCCTAAAAAAACGCAAATTCAAATACAGCTTGAAAATTATGATCTTCCAAATTCTAGTTTGTGATAGGTATTACATTTTCATTTTAGTTGTAAATCTGACGATAAAATCTTGTTGGCACTCATACTCAACAATTACGACTAAAACACGAAATCTGTATCTGCCGGTAAGAAGCTATGGACATGAATCTTAAGTTATAAAGGACCTCTTGCTGTAACAAGGAGTAATCAATATTCAGTGAGAAACTTTATATGAAACTTTTTCGAAGATCAATTACCTCGAAAACGATGTACTAAAACAATTCGGCTTCGCTTGAGACTGAACCACTTTAATTGCTTCGATTCGGCGTCTGAAATTCGAATGAAATACTGTACTGTCGCAATTTGTAATAATCATCGCACTTTGTAATACCTATCGCAATTTGTAATAAATCCATCGCACTTCGTAATACCTGTCGCAATTTGTAATAAAACGTGTCGCACTTTGAAATAAAAAAGCTGTCGCAATTTGTAATAACTGTCCATCGCACTTTGTAAAAAACTAAGCTGTGGCAATTTGTTATAATTCCATCGCATTTTTTAACATTTTTTGAGAGTGATTCAACTTACTCCGTCAACATTAATATAATGCAAAAATTTGAATGGTACTTCATAAACAAAGGTGATAACGTCTGCAAGCACCATGCAATCTATGGAAGATAAAGGTCCAGTATTGATTTCTTTTTCATTATTATTATTCTCAAATAATTTCACGGGCACGGCCCGACAACGGTTTCGTTCTAAATACATAGAAAACACTTTTAAGGCTATCCAGAGTACTTTTAGATCTCTAGAAAAGCATTCTAGAAAAGCATTCTTGCTAGGCGGCGCTGTAAAATTTGTATCTGTTCGGTCATCCTGGGGAACTTGAGCCTTTTTGAAATTACAAGGGCTCGAGTTTTATTTTCCCGAAAATTTTAGATGAAATTTGACGTATTACTGACGAAAGTGAGACATTTCTAATTCCTCTCTCCATCACATTTTTCAATCCAAAAATTTTAAGTTTCCTTTTTTCTACGAAAAATAGCCTATTTTTGAAACTAAAATGCGAAAATCGTGGGGAATTTACTAGATAAGCTTCGGAAATTGTACATGAAGGAAACGGCCTTATCTAGCCGTTCTCAAGAAACAGAAAATTCTAGGTAATATCTGCATCTCCGAACAGATATTGTAAAGAAAACAGTCGTTGTGTGCCCCTGAAATTTTATATCTCGAACTTCAATCTGGCAAAAACACATGCACGACCACTTACAAAGAGTATGTCGAGAAACACATACCTTATTTTTGCTTTTGTTTTTTGCTTTCCTGTATACAAGAGACTATATAGATCGTCTTATTTGACTCTGCAGTCACTCGTCGAGCTTTTGCCGATACTCCGCGGATTCTCTACAAAAGAAGGTGATATTATTCGGTACTTTAGAGTTATGAAGAGAAATTTAGAAAGAGTGATGCATGTTGAGCAAAAGTTAATTGAAATCTCATTGATTTTACATCAGGAAGTGAGAACAAGTATGACAAGTTATTCTTTATTGGTCAGTTTCTTTCAAATCTGTCCTCGATTAGGCTCAATGAACTTTCGGTGACTGGTTAGTTGTCTGTTAGACTTCAAACAGAACGGTTCTTTTTTAATTAAATCGCTATATAACTGATCGAACACTGTTGACTTTTTAATCTCATTTTAGTAGGTGCAGTATATTAAAGCCCATAACGAGAGATTGTTGCTGTGACAGTCGCTGTATTTGCTAAACAAAAATTATTATTATTAAAAATGTGACAAAAATAAGGGATGTTGAAAGAATAAATAACCCGTCGTTTAGATGAAGATAGATCGCCATAATTTATTTTCAAGTCACCAATTTAAAAAGTATCATTCCAAAGAGTAAGGTCGCCTGGTGCCGTTACTGCATACTTAAATGTAAAAAAAAAACAAAAAACTTTGATCTATATGCCACGTAACGCAGGGATGTAAGGAAAGTGTTGCCGCTCTTTTGAAAGTTTATTGTCGATTATTACTAAAGCATGACAGTTTATTGTTTTACCAAGAACGAACGGGCTATCTGATTACAAAGTGTGACAGCTATACTTAATTCACAAAATTCGAAAGTCTCTCGAGTGGCTGACAGGCATTACAAAGGGCAGCAATTATTATGAAGTGCAAGAGAACCGAATGCGCTAATGTTTCAAATAAAATTTACAGACAGAAATCGCACCTGTTGTCTCTTTCTTTTTTTTGTATTTGACTGCAGTTGAGCAAGGAGCATTTTCTAACGGAAAAGCCTTGGGGACGAGATAGAGTTGAGAAGTGTAACGTCACGTTACCATGGTAGCCAAATTTCTGGATCTCAACAATTCTTCTTGACAGAGACAGCCATTTGCATTACCGAACGATGGAAGATCATGCAATAATGCACAGGAAAGTTGTACATTTCATACCATACATGCATGTTCGTTTTTTCCTGTCAAATTTGCAGGACCGGGCTTTGTTGAGATCCAAAAGTTTTATTTCCATGGCAACGACGTGTCCTCTCTATCGTGCAAGGAGCTGTATCACGTTCATCTTGCGAGCTGACTTCGACGCGACCGTGCGTCTAAGAGAGGTAATCGCCTTGGCGAGTCAAGAAAACAAAAAACAAAACAAAACAAAACAAGCTAAACTGCTTCAGTGAACAACTCTTTGGCGTTTTAGACTGCAGGTGTTTAGCCTGTGTACAGACGTCCCCTCCTTCCTCAGGAAAAAATCGTCCTCTCCCGATTTTTTCCCGAGGGAGGAGGGGACGTCTGTACACAGGCTAACAGGTGTTCGTCTTGACAGCGAGGAATGATAGGCACAACTCAGGCAAGTGGGGCTGATAGCACTTCAGCTGGTGCCTGTTGACACAACTTTTACAAGCAACATAGTGCCACGTGATAAGGCAGTCCAATTGGCTTCTTTATACTACTACATGAGAAATTTCTGCAATTTGATTGGCTTAGAGCAGTGGTATTTCAGCTTAATTTGAAATACCTACATGTGAAAATTACAAACCGTTTGTGGGTAGTAGTATAAACAAATAATAGCATGATTTTTAGTGATTTTTGGTATAAATACCACAAGTGATATTTCAGAATTGTTAAACATAATTTCACGAGCCGTTAATTTTGTGAACTTTAACAATTCCGGTTTCCAATCGTTAGCAGGATTCGGAATCCCTTGAGCTGTATTCCGGATTCCAAAGCCCAGGATTCTCCCATTCCAAAAGAAAAAATTTCCAGGATTGTGGAGATTCCCTGGATTCCGGAACCCGCATTGTCTTACATGATGGGGCGAATCAGTCACTGTGATGTTTTGTTTTTCAATTAATTTTCAATTAATTTTCAATTTTTGACGCCTTTCCGTTGTTTCAGACCCAGTTTCATTTGTTGCGTTTTGGCAGGAGCCGATTACTTATCAGCTCCTGGTTTTGGTTATTTCTGATATGCTTGCTGTTTGGTTAGAAAGACGTCATAAGCCTTTTCTGAAAGCAGGCATGGATGCGGACGTTTCACATTTTTTGCTGGAAAGACAAGCAATAAAAACAAACAAACAAACAAATGGTAGTTCTGGGTAGTTCTACCTTACGGTGCTTGGGTTAGCGGTATTGTATTTTTTTGTTTAGTATTCTTGAATGCCATGTTTATTTTGCTTTTATATTGATACAAAGATTAATTTGTTTAAAGAACATTCCGCTGTCACTAACAATCACAATAGAAGGATGCATTTACATGATAGTTTAAAGGCCTGAGACGCCGGCTTCTAAAGGCCAGTTAGAATGAAAAACAGTACATGTATGTTATGTATGAAGTAAAAGGTGTCTATTCGTGCAAAGTTACATTGCAGTATAGCCAATAATACGACGTTATTCCAGGTCTTTTTGTCTTAACGATGAGGCCACTGTAAGTTTTGATTATCAGGGAAGCAACTTGAATTAAACTTTCAAATGGTGGTACTCAAGGTTTGAATATTGAAAAACGAGTTTCAGTGTAAAGTTAAGATATTATAAATGAAAAAGAGATGTAATGTTTAGGAGCAAAGGCGGCACAGTTAGTTAGTGCGCGACCTTCGATAAAGCTTCGGAAGGGTTCTCTCTTCGTAGCTGTGTGCGCTTGATACCTTACCAGCTTTTACCTTACATTCCCACATTCCTTCGAGTTGATCACGATTCAGTAAAGAAAACTAAAGAATCCGCGATGCTCATTTCTTTGGTATAATAAAACAGGCATGCTGATAGTCCAGGGACAGCCTACACCAAGAGAAATCGTCTTCTTGAGGGTTGATTATCAAGAAACAAAATGTTTGATACAAATAGTGATTACAAAATCCTTAATCTCTACGCGAGACAAAATGGCATCATAAAGGCCGTCCGCCAAATGGGTTTTTCAAACGAAGCCGTTCTTATGCAACGTTCCAATCAAAAATGTTAATCAACGCGTTCTATAAAATCAACAGATATGGCTAGGAGAGAGTCTCTGGAAATCAAACTTTTCAAGTTACGCCACCCGCCACACAAAGCGATGATAAAAGCCATTGATGTACGTAAACTGTACTGCAAGGCAACCCATCCTACAAGCTTGATTCCAGTGACTTGAAATCAATGATTCGGTGATGTTGTTGAGTCTCTCTGGGTCGAGCCCAGGAGTCAAAAGCTTCTTAGACCATGCGTTTACCAGATCAAAAGCTTCTTGCTCACTTAAAGAAGTGGAAATTTCAACCAGTCGGTCTGGGCCAGGGATGTTGTCATACCAACGCGATAGCATCCACTCGCCGTAATGCTTTTCCACTGTAAATCGAGACATGTTTAACACCAAAAAATCTCGGCGGATAACTTAACACTGCGCGATTACGTATTCCTCGCGCGTTATGTTCCCGGGAATTTGAATGTTTTTATTTTTAAATGTTTGCCATTTTCCGAATTTCTGTTCGTGAAACCACTCATCAATCGGCCGAATATATATCGATTAGTTCACCGCTACAACTTAAAATATGCTATATGGTGTGTTTAATCATCAAAATGATCGATTTGTTTTCGTACTTGTTTTCTTAATAGCAAGTATGCTGTCTTGCATAAAATTATTATGTATAAGCGTCATGCTTATAAGGTAACGTTTTGACTACTAAAAAATTTGCTTCACAGAATTTTACTAAAATAAAATGTTTTTCTTCGTTTAAAGCGCACTACTCAAATCCGCGGTTGGATATCGTAGTTTGGAAAAGTTATAAGCGTGGCAAAAAGCGCGATATCTCTCGTGCACCGTGAATCTCCTCTCGATCTCTCTTATGTCTTACCGTGTAGCATGAAAATTTTGCGGGTTCTAATTTTTGCAAATTTTGCGGATTGACCTCGATCCTCAAAATTACTTCCCGCAGAAAAAAAAACCGCAAAATAAAACGCCGCAAAAATTAACTGCCTTCAGTATTAACGAAAGAGTGTTTTGTTGTGTATGGTAGGGATAGGCTTTTGTTTTGTTTTGCTGTTGTTCAGTCCCTTTGTGCAGTAAGATATTACAGTGATTCACCCGCCGTATTATTCTCCATTAAATATGTAATTAGAGTGAACTTTGACTCAACATACCGTAAAATAAAAGTTGAAAATACCATATTAAGGTTTCTTCCACTTAAATATTCTGCTACTTGAACAGAGAATCGCAAGAATTAGTTCCCACCAGAAATTTCAGTCATCTCTAACCGCAAAAATTTGTTACCGCAAACCACAAAAAATCGCCAATCCGAAAAATAAAACTCCCGCAAAATTTTCGTGCAACACGGTAGTTTCCCCTCCGAAGACGCCTTTTTTGAGTCAGTTGTAGGCTACGAGAGGTTAACCGGGGAAAAGACAAACTAAAGCGCGCGGAGCGCGGAAAACGATATGGAGTGAAATGGAAAAAGAGCTTGTGAGCAGGCAGTTATGTCATCTACCAGTTTTTCGTCTGGGAAGTGCCTCGTCAAATTGATTCAGTCAAATCACTTATATTTCAAAAATCTCAAACGTCTTCCCTATCAGAATTTAATACATGCGTAGTAGGGATAAATAGAGACTAGAGGTATATTTAATTTTAGGCAAATCAGATTCGGGAACTACTCGAAAGGGAGGAGAGTTATTAAAGACTGGGATCTAAAATATGCGGTACTTTAAGTACTAAGGGACTCTAACTTACGCAGTTTTTCTGAAGAATGCAGGGTTCTTTGGCTTTTGGGCTGGAGGGAGTGGTTAAGGACAAAAAAAAAAACAAACAAACAAAAACAGACAACAATAGCAACAACCACAATACTGTCATCATGTTTATTCTCACCTTCAAACTGCGAACTTCGTGGAAATAATTTATATGTACAGATAAAAAGTAAGACATCCCTCGAGAAGGAATAATTTCCTTCTGAGTTCCTACCCGACATAAAAGTGAGAAAATACGAAAAACATACAAATAAAAACGAATCAGCAAATAATATGTACTACCATTCTTACGGGGAAAGTGGTAAAACAAACAATATGTCTACCTCAGTCGATTACTTTGGGTCTATTGACCCGTTGTCTCTAAATTATAATCTTAATTCTCCCTACAATATTAATGAATTACACCACAGGCAAGTAAGGAGAAAATCAATACAGAATATTGGGATGTAGTTGATTAATAACTTAACAGCCCTTAAGTCGTGTGCATAATATAATCGAATTTATCAAAATCTTAAATGTTAAGAGAATTTCTATTTCTGTTGGATAGACTTTCGCCATCCCTAACCCCCCACATATCAAGACTTGTTAACTTTATCACCAAACATCGTTTGTGAAAAAGGCCATTTCAAATTCATACTTAATCACATCAGTCCTCTCTTTTCACCTTTACAGCATGAAAGTGTATTTGTCAACAAAGTGGCCCGATGTTAACATGGGAAAAAGTCTATTTGTAGAGGGTCGTGGTAGTAGATATTTGAAAACGTCCATAATCTTCCAATAAGGCTATGATGAAACATGCTCCATATAGCCTATTTCCAATCCAGTAAGGGGCTCTATCTTTGAATCATCTCTTTGATCAATTGAGGCCTTGGGATAGATATTTTGTCCAGCTTTTTAGTACATCCCACAGCGGCCCGAGACTGATGATACGTCACTCCACGCGATTTCAGCGATCACATGGAAAACAGCACTTGGAAAAAAAAGTACAGACATTTACAGTGTTCAGAACAAGTACCAACTCACTGCTGTACGCCAAAGTATGGGTTAACAAACGAAAATCCTTTGAATTGTCCCTGATCCATAGACTGAAGCAAATCTTTGTCGGTTGGCGTAAACTGCGGCACGTCCATGGTAAAGTCAGGATCAAAGTTCTTGGTGTCGTGATCCGACGCCTAAGAAAGGAGGAAAAGAAAACACTTCGCTCAAAAGAGGTGTCAATCTTCTCCGAAGCCAGTTCTAGGGGTTTAGATAACGTATTTCAATGTTGTCTGTTGTTAAGAGTTGTTGCGCAAAGTTCGAAACCGGTCAAACTTTTAGCCACGTGCAAAGGGACGCAACAACTCCCAACATTGTTTTGCACGTAGCTCTAGGAAACTCGGACATGGCTTATTGATTCAAACGCTGATCTTCTCAATTTGTTTTGAAGGGTTTAGGTTCAGTACTTAAAGAGATAGACATTTGAACTGTGCTTAGTGTAGAAATTCACTTACCACTGACGGTTTAAATGGAGGGTCTATTTTCCTCTGTTCTAGCTTTGTCCAGTTGATACGCTCGAAAAACTTGTGGTTG